>NW_015090862.1:312520-321123 GCF_001431845.1 Calidris pugnax
CCCCCCCCCCCCTTTTTTTTTTCCCTGTTAAGTCAGTGTTGCATCTCCTTTGGAAATCCCGGCTGAGGCTGTGGTGTTGGGAGCTGTGGTGGTGGAGATATGTTAACTTAGAGCAGGCTGGAGGGTGCATTTGTCAGGGAGATGGACGTGGAGGGCTCTGCCTCCAGCAGCACCGCTCCCTGATCATGCACTGGACCCAGCACTGTGTCTTTGTTCAATATCCACAAATTGCTCATTACCGAGGACTCCTCTCCGTGAGCAGGGCCTGGGCACAGGAGCAGACAATATGAATCGTGAAACCTCAATGCACCCAGCAATTTTCATCAGAGGTTTTCACACCTTTCCTTTCTCCTCTCTTTTTATTTTTTTTTCTTTCTTCCTTTCTTTCTCTCGTTTCTCCTCGGTTAGAAAGACATGGAAACAGGTCTCCTGAGCTTTGATGGTGAGCTCGCCACCACCCCTCTCCTCTCATTGGCGCGGGCAGAGCAGCTGATGGGGCTGTGGGGACACGGCGCAGCGGCGGTGGAGCTGCAAGGCTCTTCCAGCCGGACGGAGGCAGAGGGCACCAGCCATCTCCAGTCCCATCCCCCCCGAAATGTCACTTGCTTTTAAATGCACTGGTAGTTTAAAATAAGAATAACCTGCTCCAGGGCTTCTTAAACCGTGGAATTAAATATGGTTCTGGTCTCTAGGCAGAGTCTGACTCTTCAATTCTAAATCTGCTCAGCCAAGCGAAATATTGCAGGGGGGAAAGAAATCAATATTTCTCAAGCTCAGCACGGAGAGGAAGTTGTCCACGTGTGGCTGCGGGTGTGCAAGTGGAGATGTGCACACAGGAGTGTGAGAGGCTGGGGCACAAGTGTGCGAGTGCAGCTGAGACAGACAGGGGGTGCGAGTCCATCACACCCGAGTGTGTCTGGGGACACAGCTGGGTTTCTCTCTGTGTGGTTCCCAGCACAGCTTTTCAGATGACTGTGTTTCCTTTTCTCGTTTTCCTTATGTGCAGTTTAGTGGCCAGCGAGAGGCTGGGGGGTTGTGCCAGTCCTGCTTTCTGGTAGGCAGAGCTGAAGTGCCCAGGAGACAGGGAGTAATCGGTGCCAACCAGGGCTTCTAGCCAAGCAAATGATTTTACTCTGCGACCTGCAGGCCCCATCATTTCCAGGATGGATGGTGGTGTTTCTGGTAACTGATGGGATGCCACCTCTCTCACTGTTGGTCATGACTATAGTTGTATGGAGGTGTTTCCCTGTGATGGTGGGATCCCCACCCTAAGGGCTGCTCTGGATGCACCATGTGCTGCATCGTCTGTGTCTGTGTGCGTGCCATCCTGGGCATGGCTGTCCTTTTCTAAGGGCTGCATCTTGCCCAGAGGACATGGTCTGGATGGGGAATGGTCCCTAGTATTTTCTCAGGAAGTGTTGCTGGAGGTTGTTGTACTTTCCTGGAAAAAAAAGAGCTTGAGTTACAACTAGGGGCTATAGTTCAGGGGAAGATGAAGCTGATTTTGCCAGGTCTAAGTTCCCCCGTGTGGTTTCTGTCCAACCCCTCTCTCCACTGTACCTTGCAGAATCCTGATGTTCTTCCTCTCTGCCGCTGTGTGTCCTCCATGGTGCGTGGTGGTGGGAGGAGGGAGCTGTGTTGAGATCAGGAGCAGCAGAGGATCTCCTTCTGCAGTGGAAAGGGGAAGGACAAATGTTATTGACCTGCTCTGGCATCTGACCAAACCACAGATACTCACCCCTTCCAAAAAGCCTTTCTGATAGCTTAATTTCTTAATTGCTGTCTGTGATCAGGATGTCAACTCTGGCTCTCCTCCAAGATATGTCACTTCCAGCAGCCCCCGGCTCCCTGCCACCTTGCTTGGTCACTACTTTCAGCTCACCCACTTGACCAGCTGGAGAATCTCCCATCTCCATGCAGGCCACCTCATGGCAAATATTGAGTGAGCTCAAAATGTTAAGGAGTTCCAGTTCAGGACCCCAGTTCCAATGCTGTTTTGTGCCTTGGCTGGAGAGCCAAAGGTTGGAGCTGAACGATGTGTTTTGAGGTCTCAGCTGGAGGCCAACACAGTGTCTGGAGGAGATAAGATCCTCAGATGCCTGGTGCTGGGATTGGGATGGAGAGCAGACATAGCAGGGTGCCCGGAGGTGAGGCCCTGGGAGAGGACCCAATAGAAAGCTGCCCTCCGAGGGGTCTGGAACTGGGCTGATGGGAATTCCTGGCGGCTCCAGCCACCCAGATAAGGTTGTGAACTCATGCAGCAGGAGCTTACAAGCTGCCACGCAGTGAGGCTCTATATCTCAATAAGCAGTGCTCTAAGGCAGACCTGAAAATAAATATTTGAAGAGGAAATTCTTCTATTGTCTCTCTTCCTTTCCTCTCTCTCTTTCTCTCCCCCTTCTCCTGTCTTTTACGTCTGACTGAACATGAGAGTTCATTGTTAAAGGGGTTTTGTTTTCTTGTATTTTTTCCCTTTCTTTACTCTCCCAATGAGGAAACTACAGGAGCTGCCCTATTAGCAATTCAGGCCCAGGCAGCGGCAAGAGCTGTCTTCATGCGAAGCTTGTCCATGCCCAGGTTGCTGGGTGCTTGGTTTTTTTCCTCTGTTGTTTAGTTTGTTTGCTATGATAAAACACAACTAGACAGCTGTTTCTTCTGCAGGGAGGAGAGATATGGTGGGATCCAGCTGTCTGAGAAGTCTGTAAGTGTGGTCCAGGCAAATCCTACAAGAATTCCCCTCCTCCTTAGTAGCTTTGGCTTTGTGCAGGGCAGGTCAGTGGTGATCTGTGATACTGCTCCTGGTCCCTGTTGGCCTTGATGGGAAAGGTTAAAACTGAGCCAGGAGGAGTCCTCTGGCCTTGTGCCTTCCTGGAATGGGAGAAGTAGGGGGACTGTTAAGCTGCAGATGGATGTGAAGGTCAGGGCTTGTAGCATTGAGTGGTCCTCCAAGTCGGGCAGAAGGGAAGTTACTGAGGCACTGGATTTTCACACAGGAGTGGGAAAATCAGCCTCTCATCTGCCACTGCCTGCTGGATGAGTAACCAAAAAAAGAGGGGAGCCTCATACAGAAATGGTGGACACCCCATGAAAGCTGGGATGGGGCTGTTGGTGTTTGGAAATGGATCCTCTTGCCTGGAGGCTGCCGCTGCCAAAAGCAGGGATGTTGGCACCCGTGGAGGAGAGCAAGGTGGAATAACTCCTTGCAGGCAGAGGTGACTAACCTTCCTAGTGCCAGTACGTAGAATTTGGGGTCGCTTTCAGAGGAGGCCAAGGGGGATGAAAGCATAGAAGGAACATAAGGCATGTGCAAAGATGAGACCGTACCTACTAGAGGCCTGAGCCTTGCCCAAACTCCTGTTTGTATGATCTCCCTCTATGCATTTGAGGATCCGTGGGCTGGGAAAGGAGCATTGGCATCATCCAGAGCTCTCCTCTGAGTGTGAAGGGAAGTGTTAGGAGAAATCAAATGTAAAAGTAGAGGTGAAGAGTGGTAGTGAGAAGGGAATGGGGAAGAGAGGGGAAAGGAAAGACTCCGAAGCGGAAATGGGACTGAAAAATGCAGAGGTGTTTAAGGATATCCGAGACGTCATAGGCAAGGGACATGGCCCAGGGAAGATATAACTTTGAGAGAAGTCTTCTCAGCCTGGCTGCAAATGTTTGCTGAGCTTCTTCTCTGCTATATTTAGCAGCCTCCGTGCCCTTTGGAGAGTTCTCCATGCAGATGGCAGAGGAGCAGCTTGCCAAATGGTGGATGCCGTGCTGTGTCGGAAGGGGGTGCCCAGTGTTCGGGGAGAGAAGTTTAATGTCGGCTTCGCCCTTTCAGCAAGTGAAGCCAAACGCTTCGCTTTGCTGCCCAGTGGATGGGGCTGCCAGATGGCTAAATATTTGCTTGTAAATTAGCAATGGGAAACATGAGACATAAAGCCTTTAAATTGAAGAAACACAGGGCCTGGATTGGACTCTTCCTCCTGCAAGAGGATGGTCTCTGCAGAGCTGGGTTGGGTAGATCCATTACCGGAGCAGTAACAAGGAGATCTCAGAGCAAATGGACACGGGCATGGCGCTGCCATCTCTCCCCTCTTGGCTGGCAGAGTCATGGGCCATTACTCAAGCGTGCGCAGCCCCTGGCTGTGTTTGCTTTAAACCACTACGCACAGCAACACAGCTTTTCTCTCTAGGAAAAAGAAAAATGCCGCTTGCTCTGTATCTGTGCAGTATCTCACCGAATGGGATATGACTGGAATGAAATTTCCAGGCACTAATGCAATCTAAGTACTTGTAATTTGTGTGTGTGCATGCGTGGGGATAGGCAATGTTAACAATCCCGTGCTGCGCAGCCCTGAGCAGCATCCCTCTGCCCTTCTTGAGCGTCAGCCTGCCTTCAAGGCTCACTTGGGGTGTCTCTGCACCCCACTTGATTGGAGGCTCTGTGCAGGGATAGGAGGTGGGGAAGGAGAGCCTGAGACATGCTGAAAGATCGCAGGGGGGGCGGGCATGAGGATGTTCACAGGGAATCTCGCCAAGGTAGTGCTTAAGCTGCCTCCTGTGAGTCCTCCCAAACCATGGGGCTGCCCACTTCTCTGTGTGCTCCACACACCTCCACTCCAGAGGCATAAGGTTATTATAAGAAACAAGTAAATATTAAAATACTGGCTTCCTTTTGTCTGCTGCTGGAGTTGGAGCCCAGTTTTTTCACTTGCTCCAGCGTTTCTGCGCAGACGGGAAGGCTGGCCCCTCTCCTCTCCTCTTGGTTTCTAATGAAAGCCAAGCTTCCTGCGTCTTAACTTGACTCCAGGGGCTGGGGCTTTGAAAGCTCTACCTCTGTAATACTGGCAATAAAATCATAAGAGCTGGCTACGCTGCTGTAAAACTTTTATTGCTGTGTGAGGAGGAGCAGCGCATCCTCCCTTCCTTTTCCCTGTGGCTTCCTGGCTTTTCTCCCCCTCTAGGGCTCTGAGCCTTTATTCCAGGCAGCATAGACAGCATCCCCTTTCCCTCTGCTCCTTCTCCTCTTGATCCTCTCCCTGTTCTGCTTCCGTGGGGCTGCTCTGCCACTGAGTCTTCCCTCGTCCTGCCTCTCCATGCCCTGCTGGCAGGTCTGCTCCTGGCCCCCGTCCTTGTCCTTGCCGATGTCGTGTGGCTGCTCGGCTGCACGTCAGCTCTCCGTTTGCGGCGTGATGGAAAGGAGAGGAGCTGTAATAGCTCCCTGCGTGGTTGGGCCAGCCGTGCGTTTTGCGTTTTCGTGGCGACTGGGAGCGTCGTCTGCCTTCCCACACCATCCCCTCCCCTATTTATAGATCACAGCGGCGTTACCCGCCTGGATGCAGATTGTGCATGACGGTTTTCTATAAATACAAATGCTCTGTAATTATCGTTAGAACTATTTAGCCCAATTCAAAGGTAGATTAAATAATGAATGTGTGTGTGATATGCCTGTCGACATCAACAAATGGAAAGAGACATCTCTGGATGTGTGTCTGGAGGTTTCCCCGGTGAAGAAGTTGGGGGAGGAGAGCGGAGAGGGAGCTGAGCAGCCCCGTGGTGCTGGAAATGTCGCTGTCACAGGGGTTTGGGTGGTGTGATGTGGCCCCACGGGCTCCCCGATCTCGGGACTGGACAAATAGGAGTTCCAGGAGACACCGTACCAAGGGATGGCCAAGGAGGATGGGCACATGCAGAAGCCACTTGGTATTCACGGCTACCTATTGCTGTGCATCTCTCCCCTCCGCTCTCCCTGCGCATCGGGAGCAGCGGGAGGTAATTTCAGGCTAGGCTGCCGATGGAGAGCAATGGAAGGCATGTGATAAGGCTCCCCAAAGCCTCCCGGCCCCTAGTTTCGCATGGTAATTGATTTTTCTCTGAGGCTGTGCACGCCCCGTTGTGTTTCCCTTCCTGCTGGTCTCTCCCTGGCTGAGCTGGTCCACAGCAGAACCCTTTTGAGGATCACTGGTTCTCTTCCCTGTTCTACCTGAGCTCCTGCCCCAGCCCTCCCTGTGAGAAAGGAAGAGGGGAGCTTTAGTAAGACAACCCCAGGGGCAGTCCCCTGGTGGGCCCTTGCTGAGGATGGACGTGGCTTTGCCAGCATCCCAGAAGGATGCAGCGAGGGGACCATGCTCAGCAAGGCAAGACTGGCATGGCTGGGAAGAGCGGTGGCACTGGTGTTCCGAGGAGAGGGTGCAGATGTGGCAACCCCTAAACACTGTGTGTGCCCTGGGAGGGGACTTTGCAAAGCTGATGGAGGACAAGATAGATGTCACCACAGCCTTTTAACAGGGAAGCCTGTCTCTGCCTCCTTCGCCCTCCTCCCAGGCGTGGTGAAGCCCTGGCACTGCTTGCAGCCAACAGCTCCATTAGCTCTTCTGTGGCTGCGAGGTCTCAGCCCTTCCCTGGCTCCATGTCACATCATGGGCTGCTCCCCCACGTCAGGGACAGTAGCGTTGGGACCGGCGAGGGAAGCGGGGCTGGGAGGAAGGGCTCCATCACAGTAACTAATAACTGTGCGCTGACAAATTGAATTATACCTTTTCCAGTTGCCTGCACTATTGATCAGAGAAAAGGTTTGTGTTTTTGTTAGGCTTTTTTTTTTTTCCTTTTTTTCCTTTTAAGTTACAGTTGCAATGTCCTGGGGGCTTATAATGAACTAAATAAGGTCAGGTTAGCAGAAGAATCAAATATGCTCTGGCAGCAGAAGCGTGGGCTTTTCCTGGTGACTGTGAGCGGGGAGGAAAGCAGCGGTGGGAGCAGCAGCGGCTCCTGCTCCTCAGTGCCCTGCTGTATGGGAGCCTCCTGGTCCCTGGGGAGGGCAGCGCTGAAGCAGAGGGTGGGCTTGCAAGGTCGGCAGCCTGGGAGCGAGCAGGCAGCTGATAAAGGGTGAGCAGTGTGGGGTGAAGCCCCAGGTGTCTGGAGCCTTGGAGCTCAAAACCTTAAGGAGTACCAGTTCAGGACCCCAGTTCCAATGCTGTTTTGTGCCTTGGCTGGAGAGCCAAAGGTTGGAGCTGAACGATGTGTTTTGAGGTCTCAGCTGGAGGCCAACACAGTGTCTGGAGGAGATAAGATCCTCAGATGCCTGGTGCTGGGATTGGGATGGAGAGCAGACATAGCAGGGTGCCCGGAGGTGAGGCCCTGGGAGAGGACCCAAAAGAAAGCTGCCCTCCAAGGGGTCTGGAACTGGGCTGATGGGAATTCCTGGCGGCTCCAGCCACCCAGATAAGGTTGTGAACTCATGCAGCAGGAGCTTACAAGCTGCCACGCAGTGAGGCTCTATATCTCAATAAGCAGTGCTCTAAGGCAGACCTGAAAATAAATATTTGAAGAGGAAATTCTTCTATTGTCTCTCTTCCTTTCCTCTCTCTCTTTCTCTCCCCCTTCTCCTGTCTTTTACGTCTGACTGAACATGAGAGTTCATTGTTAAAGGGGTTTTGTTTTCTTGTATTTTTTCCCTTTCTTTACTCTCCCAATGAGGAAACTACAGGAGCTGCCCTATTAGCAATTCAGGCCCAGGCAGCGGCAAGAGCTGTCTTCATGCGAAGCTTGTCCATGCCCAGGTTGCTGGGTGCTTGGTTTTTTTCCTCTGTTGTTTAGTTTGTTTGCTATGATAAAACACAACTAGACAGCTGTTTCTTCTGCAGGGAGGAGAGATATGGTGGGATCCAGCTGTCTGAGAAGTCTGTAAGTGTGGTCCAGGCAAATCCTACAAGAATTCCCCTCCTCCTTAGTAGCTTTGGCTTTGTGCAGGGCAGGTCAGTGGTGATCTGTGATACTGCTCCTGGTCCCTGTTGGCCTTGATGGGAAAGGTTAAAACTGAGCCAGGAGGAGTCCTCTGGCCTTGTGCCTTCCTGGAATGGGAGAAGTAGGGGGACTGTTAAGCTGCAGATGGATGTGAAGGTCAGGGCTTGTAGCATTGAGTGGTCCTCCAAGTCGGGCAGAAGGGAAGTTACTGAGGCACTGGATTTTCACACAGGAGTGGGAAAATCAGCCTCTCATCTGCCACTGCCTGCTGGATGAGTAACCAAAAAAAGAGGGGAGCCTCATACAGAAATGGTGGACACCCCATGAAAGCTGGGATGGGGCTGTTGGTGTTTGGAAATGGATCCTCTTGCCTGGAGGCTGCCGCTGCCAAAAGCAGGGATGTTGGCACCCGTGGAGGAGAGCAAGGTGGAATAACTCCTTGCAGGCAGAGGTGACTAACCTTCCTAGTGCCAGTACGTAGAATTTGGGGTCGCTTTCAGAGGAGGCCAAGGGGGATGAAAGCATAGAAGGAACATAAGGCATGTGCAAAGATGAGACCGTACCTACTAGAGGCCTGAGCCTTGCCCAAACTCCTGTTTGTATGATCTCCCTCTATGCATTTGAGGATCCGTGGGCTGGGAAAGGAGCATTGGCATCATCCAGAGCTCTCCTCTGAGTGTGAAGGGAAGTGTTAGGAGAAATCAAATGTAAAAGTAGAGGTGAAGAGTGGTAGTGAGAAGGGAATGGGGAAGAGAGGGGAAAGGAAAGACTCCGAAGCGGAAATGGGACTGAAAAATGCAGAGGTGTTTAAGGATATCCGAGACGTCATAGGCAAGGGACATGGCCCAGGGAAGATATAACTTTGAGAGAAGTCT
>NW_015090862.1:324320-334976 GCF_001431845.1 Calidris pugnax
CAGCCTGGAGAAGAGGAGGCTCCGGGGAGACCTAATAGCAGCCTTCCAGTACCTGAAGGGAGCCTACAGGAAGGCTGGGGAGAACCTGTTTAGAAAGGCCTGCAGTGACAGGACGAGGGGCAATGGCTTCAAGCTGGAGGGGAACAGATTTAGACTGGAGATGAGGAGGGGGTTCTTCACTGTGAGGGTGGTGGAGCACTGGAACAGGTTGCCCAGGGAGGTGGTTGAGGCCCCATCCCTGGAGATATTCAAGGAGAGGCTCGATGAAGCCCTGGGCAACCTGGTCTAGTTGGGGGTGTCCCTGCTGACTGCGGGGAGGTGGGACTAGATGGCCCCTTCCAGCCTGGGCAATTCTATGATTCTATGAAACCAGGCCCTGGCACGCCAGGCAGCCTACGGAGGACTGCTTGGAAATGGGGTGATGTGGGTGGGCTGTGGGGGAGAGATGATACGAGTGTAATTGTGCTTGGATCCTGAGAATTAGGGTTTATCTGCTACCTGCCCCAGCTCATCCCAAACTGCATTCCCTGGGCTGCTTGAGTGGCTCCCATCCTGCCTGGGAGGCTGCCGAGGTGGGCAGGAGATGCACGATGGGGTGTGAGGAGCCAGGATTTGGCCAGGCACAGCGTTTGCCCGGCAGTTCTCCGTGGGGTCCCTGCCTGGGGAAGCTGATGATGTTTGGTTCTTTGCTCTAGTGCCGGGATCCTGCTGTGAACTCAATTAAAACTGTGTTGGGGAAAGAGGGAATAAATTACCCAGATGAAAAGGATGAGTAAAAAAAACGTGTGCAGAAAAATGCCAACCTACCTTTGAAAGGCTTTATCAAACTCGGACACGTGGCATCTTGGCAGGAGCGAAGCTGTAGGGAAGGGGGAGCACTCCCTGGTGTCCCCCTCCTTGTCCCCCATTCCTGGGCTGGGACCAGGGATGAAGTGAGGCAGGGCTGTTGCAGGAGAAGCAGGGCGTTGAGGAAACCTGTCGGTGCCAGGCTTGGGACAGAGGTGAGGGGCTGGAAAACCAACTTGAAGCAGTGCTGAGGTGCAGGTTTGCCATGGTAGCAATGTCCACCTAAGAGAGGAGGGCGGCTGTGGGTTCAGCAAGTGGCTCTTGGGTCGCATTCTCTGTTTGTCCAAGTACCCAGCCATCTGTCCTGCTTGCTCCCAGCCCCTCAAGTCCCCACTCTGTGGCTCGAGTTCCTCTCTCATCTTGCTGGAAGGGGCCAGCAGCTCTGGGTAGAAGCCGAATTCACTGCTTAGGGCCATAAACATAAAAGGGAGCAGGTGCCATATGGGAGCAAACCCTTCTGCCACCAGCCCCAACATCCAGCTACCGGTCAACCGAAGCTGGCAGATAAACCTTGTAATGGTGAAAAATCACTTTGAGAAGCCAGGATTAGTGCAGGCTGGATCTGGCCCCGAGCTGCTAGACCTGCTCCTCCAAAAGGGGAATCCAAGGGCAGCGTAAGGCAGTGGCCAACTCGGCAGCCCTGGGGCTGTGCTCGGAGGGGTGACCTGAGGGCAAGCCTCGGTGAGCAGTAGAAGCAGAGACATTCACAGCTTGTTTTTGTGTAGCTCTGTTTACAAAGACCTAGATTGAAATCTCAGCTGCCCCGGGGTGGATCTGGCCGGTCTCCAGAGCTGTCTGTGTGCTGGCAGAGCTGCCTCGCTCCACACGGCGGGTTTTCCCACTTTGCACACAAGGCCTGTCCCTGGTGACCCAGGAGCCCCAGACTTTGGAAGCGAAGACCCTGCCAGGGCCAGTTCCCAGCCTGCCCCGTGCCCCTCCTGCTGCGCTGGGGCTCGCTTCTCTTCTGGACTTCACGGTTCAAAATTCACCCAGTACAGGCAAGGACCATCAAACTCTGCTCTTTCATCACTTGTCTTAGCGTATCGAGTCTTGGTGGAGAAATGGAGGCTTATCTCCCACAGCCTCCTGGCCTGTATCAAGACCAGTGCGGTGAGTAGGACCCGAGAGGTGATTGTCCCCCTGTACTGGGCACTGGTGAGACCCCACCTCGAGTACTGTGTCCAGTTTTGGGCCCCCCACCACAAGAAAGACATTGAGGGGCTGGAGCAGGTCCAGAGAAGGGCAACGGAGCTGGTGAGGGGTCTGGAGCACAAGTCTTATGAGGAGAGGCTGAGGGAGCTGGGGGTGTTCAGTCTGGGGAAGAGGAGACTGAGGGGAGACCTTCTTGCTCTCTCCAACTCCCTGAAAGGAGGGTGTAGAGAGATGGGGGTCGGTCTCTTCTCCCAAGTTACAGATGATAGGACAAGGGGTAATGGCTTCAAGTTGCACCAGGGTAGGTTTAGACTGGACATTAGGAAGGAACTCTTCACAGAGAGAGTGGTCGGGAACTGGAATAGGCTGCCCAGGAAGGGGGTTGAGTCACCATCCTTGGCTCTGTTTAAGAACCATTTAGATGTGGTGTTGGGGGATATGGTGTAGGGGAGAACTTTAGAGTAGGGTGGATGGTTGGACTCGATGATCCCGAGGGTCTCTTCCAGCCTAGATGATTCTGTGGTTCTGTGGTTGTCTGTCTGGCCTGCTCCTTTCTGCATGACTTTGTGTGGTAGGAGAATTCCCCTTAGGAAGAAGCAGTGTCCCCCTGGCTTTGTCCCACCACCACCACACAGGAGCTGGTGTAGGTGAGGTGCTGTGCGTGTTTGGCCTTCTGCAGGGATGATTGTGTAACCAGGGTGGTGAATTTATGGTCCCTTTACAGTGGTTGTCTGTCTGACCTGCTCCTTTCTGCATGACTTTGTGTGGTAGGAGAATTCCTCCTGGGAGGAAGCAGTGACCCCCTGGCTTTGTCCCACCACCACACAGGAGCTAGTGTAGGTGAGGTGCTGTACATGTTTGGCCTTCTGCAGGGATGATTGTGTCACCAGGGTGGTGAATTTATGGTCCCTTCTGTGGTTGTCTGTCTGGCCTGCTCCTTTCTGCATGACTTTGTGTGGTAGGAGAATTCCCCTTAGGAAGAAGCAGTGTCCCCCTGGCTTTGTCCCACCACCACCACACAGGAGCTGGTGTAGGTGAGGTGCTGTGCGTGTTTGGCCTTCTGCAGGGATGATTGTGTAACCAGGGTGGTGAATTTATGGTCCCTTTACAGGTCCCTGTCATCCAGCACCTCATCCTGGTCACTCTACACCCAGCCCTAAAGGCTAGAGTTGTGGCAGGAGAGCTGGGTCCCATCCTGCTCGCTGTCCCCTGGGGCTGGCTGAGGTGGGATCAGCAGCCAGTCTGGCACAGACCTGACATCTCTGGTTTTAAGTACAGCCTTCCCTCCTCCCACACTGCCCTGCTTGAGAGTCCGGCCACATCAGGTACCGGATTAACATTCCCGGCACAGTGTCACTCCATCACCATTTCTATTAAACTCATTTGCTATCTAAAGGAATTCATTTTCCACTTTGTTTGCCCATGATAAAAAAAAAAAAAAAAAAAAAATGAAGCCAAGTTGTGTGTTTCATGTTGTAAACAGAATAAAGTGACTGCGGAGAAAATCCATGAGACCACAGCTCTGCTATGCAAACAGCTCACAGCATTTCAGCCACCCACAGGCACCCTCAGTGGCCCCCGGATGTCAGTTTTGGAATGAATCAAACGTTTCCGCCTTTGCAGACAACATTGTCACCGAGTAAAAAAAAAAAAAAAAAAAAGGAGCCCTCTGAGCTGAGGCCCCGGTGCTTTAGAGGGGGGAGCACCCAAGCAGGGAGCTGAATGCCAGTGTCCCCTCCTTCGGGTCATGTGCTGGGAGGAGGAAGGGCATTCCCACCATCCCTGCAACAAGATGCTCCTGTGTCTGTCTGCTTCCATCCTGCTCTTAGAAGGAGGAGCAGCCTGTTGCCAGCAGCTCCAGGCAGCAGGGCTAGTGCTTGCTTCCTTTTTCAAGGAAATTATACCGTCTCACCCTAGGGTGAGGCTTTGCAAAATCAAATTCCTGGACTTCAGGAAACTCGCCTCCTTCCAGAAATTAGGTTTCCTTGGAGTCTACAGCAAGTCCAGGGAAAGTAAAGACAAAATGGGTTCTCTCTGCCCACTCCCCCATCTCCTTGTGTGTTGTGTCCTTCAGTCAGATGCTTTGCAGCGGGTTTGAGAGCTGGATTCCTGCCCCTGCCTGGGGCTCGGGGCCTGTGTGTGTGCTTGGGTGCACAAGGGAAGGGGAAAACAGGGGTATAGGGGGGTGCTTAGAAGGAGAAAAGTGTGTATGTGCATGCATTTGAGCAAACCCTCATGTGCACCCCACCCTGGGGACCAGGGGGCTCCTCTTGACACCCCCCCCTACAGTTTAGCACCGAGCCATGGGGCACCTCCTGCCGGAAAAAGCAGCGAGATGCTCTGCAGCCTCCTGCGCCGCTGCTTTCAAGGTCAGAGGCTGCTGGTAATTGATCTACAGCCTTGCTATAAATCTCATGCCGAGGGGAGCCTTCCCTGCTGGTGCTCGACAGCAGCATCCATCCTGCACGGCTCGGCCAGCCCGGTCATCAGCAAGGGGGGGCTTTAATCACTCCCTGCCTCTTGCCGGACGGTATTTGGCTTTGCAACTGGCCTTGCAGGCTCCTGGCTCTGCCACGCACCCTGTGCTGCTTGTGGCTGCATGTACAGGGGGTTCCTCCTGGGGTCACCTAACCCCTGCCGTGGTTTGCAACCACAGGGCTGGAGAGCATATGTGACCAGCGTGGGGCTTGGGGTGCGAATGCAGGGGCCAAGTGGCTTTGGGGTCTTCAGCATGGCTTTGGAATCTCCAGCATGGCTTTGTGTGCCCCACAGGAGTCTGTGTTTGGGGTGATCTCCCAGCAGATGGGAAATCTGGGTCTAAGGCAGGCATAGGAGGAGCTGGAGTTGGCATCCACCTTCCCAGGGAGCCTGTGGAGATGTGTTATGGAGGAAAAAGAACTGGGTGGGAGGGGAGAAGAGAGGCAGTGATGGTGGCTATCAGCTGTAGAGCACTGGGGCTCAGCCCTGGGCCACCCTTCTCTCCTGGTGTCCACCAAGTCTCAGGTGTGAGCAGCTGGGTGCCAGGCTGGGCCCCGGCTGTGATTCCTCTGCCTGATGGAGTGCCGTGGTCAGAGCAATCGAGTCGGTTGTTGTCAGCGCTCGAGCTCGCTGGGTGTAGTTTGCAAAATTGAATTGGAGCCCCTGCAAAATGACAGCCCTTCGTAAATGCAGAATGTTTCCCTTCATCATAATCATTCCCAACTAAACAGAGGCTCAGTTAGTGATCGTGGCAGCTTTCATCCCCGGAGCAGGTGCTGACTCCAAGCCTTCCTCAACCCGTTCCACGAGCAAAGCTCTGCTCTCCCCATCCCTTCCCATGGGATCAGCCCCACCACCCCCCCTGTTCCCACAGAGCAAACACATATCCTGCTCCATCTGGAGAGAGACCAGCTTCCCTCCCACAAATCCTTTTCAGAGTCGCTGGTACTAATGGAGAAGAGAAGTAATCAAGCCAGTTTAACCCCCCCTGGTACCTGTGACTTGCTCTGCAAAGCCTGCTAATGAGCAAGCTCAGGTTGTGCTAATTACTCTAACCCTGGCAGGCCAGTTGAGAGCACCAGGAGTTAACTAATACTCAATTAACCCCTGGTTGCATGTGCTGATTTCCCCTGTTTCCAGCAGCTGTCAGAAAGACAACATGTAAATAGTGACAGGCAGGAGGCAGATAAGCCTCGGTGCAGCTGGGGGGGCTGATAAACCCCCCCTGGGTGGCACTGGAACCGTGCAGCCCACCCGCACGAGGGACGAAAGCCCACCCTGCTGAGCTCTCTTGGTGCTCTTGCCCGGAGGTTTGGGGACCCTTGGAGCCCCTCTTTGAGTCAGCGGTGTTAAATCTAGGCTGTTTCTCCATCTTTTGATGCCCCTCATCCCTGGAAGCATCGGTGCAGCCAGGACAGACGGATGCAGGGAATTCCCAGTGCTGTGCAATGGGCCAGAGCAGGCGAGAAGGAGAAACCAGGAGGGACACGTGGTCCTTTGGGGAGGGAGGGTCCTTCACTGGGAGCACACCCTGGATCCTCTAAGATGCAGGGAGCCTTTGACTGTGTTGTTTCTCACACCTGCAAGCCTGCTGGCACCCGAGGCACCTTGGCTGTGGGGCTGGGATGCACAGGAGCAGGGGCCACCCCAGCCCCTCTGCGTGGTCCTGGCTCCCACCGATGCGCTGAGCTGCCGCCCAGAATTTGCCCTGCAGTTGCTATGGTGATATTGCCGTTTCTTACCTCGCCAGGGGAAAAAAAAAAAAGGCTCCAAACATTTAATTCTGCAGCCCACCTGGGAGCCTTTTAAACTCCCCATTCGGTGTTTGACATGTAATAATTTTTCAGCTTTTAAGATTATCCTAAAACGCTCATTCTCTTTCTCTCTCTTGAAATCTCAGCAGTGGCACCTCAGAAAGAAATCAGCATAAAAAATACCAATACAAGTTTCAAATGCCAATTTGTCACCGTCGCCGGGAACAGGCGGTGACAGGCACCGGGGAAGGGAACGCAGCAGCACGAGTCAGGGCTGACCACTGGTGGCACAAGCATGGTGCAACCACCACCAGCTGGATCCCATGGGAGATGCCACCACGGAGGGATGAGCCCAGGGATGAGATTCCGGGGCCAGGTCAGAGAGGGGAAGGAGGTGATTGGGCTGGGTGGTGATCCAGGAGGAAAAAAAAGAGGAAGCAAGGAGTTTGGGGAGGAGAGCTCATGCTCTGGTAGCAGGGAGGGCTCTGCTCCGAGGACAGGCTGAGGGAGCTCGGGTTGTTCAGCCTGGAGAAGAGGAGGCTCCGGGGAGACCTAATAGCAGCCTTCCAGTACCTGAAGGGAGCCTACAGGAAGGCTGGGGAGAGCCTGTTTAGAAAGGCCTGCAGTGACAGGACGAGGGGCAATGGCTTCAAGCTGGAGGGGAACAGATTTAGACTGGAGATGAGGAGAGGGTTCTTCACTGTGAGGGTGGTGGAGCACTGGGACAGGTTGCCCAGGGAGGTGGTTGAGGCCCCTTCCCTGGAGATATTCAAGGAGAGGCTCGATGAGGCCCTGGGCAACCTGGTCTAGCTGGGGGTGTCCCTGCTGACTGCGGGGAGGTGGGACTAGATGACCTTTGGAGGTCCCTTCCAGCCTGGGCAATTCTATGATCTGCTGCCCCGTACGTACAGTGATGCCGTTGCTCAAGTGAAGAGACTCATCAGTGGTGTAGGCATCAATGGCGGCCCCATACGTACAGTGATGCCGTTGCTCAAGAGACTCATCAGTGGTGTAGGCATCAATGCAAAAATAAAAATAAGATAACACCGCCCTCCCTAAAGAAACTAAATTCAGACTTGGCTCAATTCCCTGCACCCCCCTCTCTAAAGAAAACTAAATTCAGACTTGGCTCAATTCCCTGGCTACCATTCCCTAGGTGACCTGGGCTCCTCCATCCATCCCTCCCTGGGTTTTCTTGACGCGGCAGGGGAGCAGAGGCCAGCCCCACATCACAGCCTTGACGTGCGAATAAATAGAGTCAAAACTGTCAGGTGCTGGGGACTGCGGTGACAAGAGGCGCTTGGGTACCAGCAGTGGGACACCGTCATATGGCTGTTTATGCTTGGGTATCTGCACACCTTACCAAGCAGATGGTCTGCTCCAGAGCACTGGGATCCAACAAGCCTGTGGAGCAATTTAATCTCCAGAAATAATTTAATATGGCTTCCTCCAGAGTACAGTGGTTTGATTTTTTTTTTCCTGGTCATCCATAGAATAATTTAATCCTGCCTTCTGTGTGAAGGTCTATTTTGAGTTTGCCACCTGCAGACTGTTTTAATCCCACAACTCACAAAGTAATTCAATCCTCTCCCTTGGTGAGTAATTTAATCCTCTATTTCCAGGGTAATTTAATCCCCTCCCTGGGGAACAATGGAATAATTTGATCCTCCATTTCCAGAGTGATATGATCCTCTACCTGAGAAGCTCAATACTTTAAAGCAGCCACCTGCAAACCGCACACATGCCTGTCTGCAGACACTGCCATCACTGCAAAATGGTCCCTGCCTAGGGGGATTCAGCCATTTGCCGAGGAAATCCATCCCCAGGGCTGGCTGGGGTAATCCAGGCAGGTTCAGAATGGGCAAAACCATATGGCGGTGCCTGAACTTGGGGCTTTTTGAGCCTAGATGTGTGTGATTGCCTCATTTAAATCCCTCCTCAACCGATTAATCCATTTGCTCGTGAATTAGTTTTAATCTGGTCGGTGCCATGGTTGTTAAAGCAGGGCAACCTTCATCTCCACCCCGTGGGGCTGCTGGCGTGAAGGAGGTCTCTTGTGGGCTCATTTTGGCCCTAGTGTGGGGCAGCTCAGTTCCATCTATAGATAGATAGATAAATATATATATAGAGAGAGAGAGATTGTCTTCCCATTTATCTGTGCAGAGCTGTGTCCCCTCACCTAGCGTCACCTCAAGCAGGACTTGCTGATGGGGAACCAGCTATTGAAATGGCTGAACACTGAGTGCCCCTCAGCCAGGAACCCCCTCAACTGGGGATCTACAAGAAGGTCCCAGCATCCAAGTCTCCCACCGAGGAGCTGGGAGCAGAGCGGGGCCACAGAGACCACCTGCTCCTGGAGATGAGCAACCCTGTCCTGCTACAGCATCCGGGATGTCTGTGTTGCCTTTGTCCATACTGTCACCATCTCATGGGGCCTCTGGGCATGTCACACACCTTCTCCCAGCATAGAAATCCACCTTGAAAGCAACTGAGACTCCCTATTGGGCTGCATGAAAGAGATATTCGCAGCAGGAGTCTGGCTGGTTTACACCTCTTCCCCCTCATTTCTGCTCTAGCAAAGACTCACGGTTAATAGGAGAAAGAGTGTTTTCTTAGCTGAGATGTTAAAAAGAGAGAGAGAAATACCAATAATGATAGTGTCCGTTTCCGTGCAGAGGAGGATCTGTGGAGTATTCAGAACAGAAATATTTCCCTGCCCTTCCAAAGGCTGCAGAAGTTTGTACTCAGGAGAGGGATTAGCACACTAGAAAGGAAAGAACACCCTGGAAAAGACCTGTAGAAGAGGAGGAGGGTGAGGTGAAGCAGCAGGGCAAGAGGAGAGACCTAGCAAAGAGGGGGAAGCACTGAAGAGCCACGTTGGTCCCAGGTTTGGGTTGCCAAAGCATAGATAGGAAGATGCCCCAGCATGGCAAGGCAGAGGAGGGGCAGGTTGGAGCCCCCATGCTGGGCAGTGCTGCCCACACCCCATGGGACCCTTTTGCCCAGGGAAATCTTCCCTGCATCACCCATCACACATCCAGGGAGTAGTTAAGAGGTTGAGGCAATTATTGTTATTATTGTTATTGTTTGATCACACTTGTCAAGTTAGTGCTTAAGTCTTTCGGAAGCCGAAGGAGAGGCAAGTGTCTTGGAAGACCAGAGCCAACTTTTCATCACTCCCTACCAGCAGCTCCCATCTGCACAGTGTTGGAAATAAGTCCCCATTCCCCCAAAGCAGCTGCAGCCCCCCGGGACCAACCCAATCACCCGCCATGGCTCTCGGTAGCCTCCAGCCAGGGCTGCGCTGCCAGAGGTGTCAGTGATAATTGTCTTTCCTAGGGACAGAGAATTCAGACAAAAATCCCTGCCTGGGCTAAACAGAAATCATTGCTACTTCCACCACATTCCCCAGTCCCTCCTGGGACTGCTAAGATTCTGCTTTTAAAACTCTGCTTTATACAGAAGTCTGTCCTGGATATGTCATCTCACATTCTAACGTGATATATTAGACAAATAATTCTTTATGTGCAAAGCGTTCCCAAGTACCTGCAGGCCAGAGGGAAGAGAGGGGCCTGAATATCTTGAAAAATCCCATTCTAAATGTCTCCACTTCGAAGTCTCTTTGCCGAATTCTGCTCCTTGCCGTGTCTCTTGCCCAAAAGTCAGCTCTGCCAACAGTTTCTGGGTGGTGCTGAACACCCTGGTTTCCCTTTGGCCAGGGAAATGGTGGGCTTGTGCTGGCTGTGGTGTATCTCCCAGACGGGGTCTTGTAGCGGGCTGGGGGGAGAGAAGAGGAGAGAAATATCTCCCTTTACTCCTTGAAATGCGAGCTGCTCTGTTTAACTAGTCTTGGTGTTCACTCACCTCTCTTCCCCTCTAATGAGTCAGTTTTTGTTCTCCCATATCACGTCTGAATGCACATCGTGGGTAATTGATGGACAGGACCCGGCCTCTGAAAGCTATCAACGTAGCGACTGTGAAATCACACGTCCAAATATGTTTATCTTCTCGGCTTTTTGGGCCCGAGTGCTTTTCGGACACGGATTTCCGTATTTCAAGGAGGAGAGCAAATTTCCTTCAAAATGTCAGCATAGAAATGAGAGATAAAAGGGGAGACACAGGGGCTGCTTAAACTTTGCGTTCACGACAAAGCAGGGCAGCTTGGCTCGGGGGGAGGAATCCAGAGCTCAGCGGTGGCCAAGCCTTATTTCAGAAGGGTGGTGGTGCCCTGGGGGTCTGCATATTGTGGCGGTGGGGTGAGGCGAGATGACTGCCCAGGGAGGTGGTGGAGTCACCATCCCTGGAGGTATTCAAGAAATGTGTAGACATGGCTCCTCAGGGCATGCTCTAGTGCCCAAGATTATTGGTTTGTGGTGGGATGTTGTGTGGGTGGGTGATGGTTTTGGTTTGGTTGTTGTTGTTGTGT
>NW_015090862.1:341475-367580 GCF_001431845.1 Calidris pugnax
TGAGGCCCTGGGCAACCTGGTCTAGTTGGGGGTGTCCCTGCTGACTGCAGGGAGGTCGGACTAGATGGCCTTTGGAGGTCCCTTCCGGCCTGGGCAACTCTATGATCTGCGGCCCCATACGTACAGTGATGCCGTTGCTCAAGAGACTCATCAGTGGTGTAGGCATCAATGCAAAAATAAAAATAAGATAACACCGCCCTCCCTAAAGAAACTAAATTCAGACTTGGCTCAATTCCCTGGCTACCATTCCCTAGGTGACCTGGGCTCCTCCATCCATCCCTCCCTGGGTTTTCTTGACGCGGCAGGGGAGCAGAGGCCAGCCCCACATCACAGCCTTGACGTGCGAATAAATAGAGTCAAAACTGTCAGGTGCTGGGGACTGCGGTGACAAGAGGCGCTTGGGTACCAGCAGTGGGACACCGTCATATGGCTGTTTATGCTTGGGTATCTGCACACCTTACCAAGCAGATGGTCTGCTCCAGAGCACTGGGATCCAACAAGCCTGTGGAGCAATTTAATCTCCAGAAATAATTTAATATGGCTTCCTCCAGAGTACAGTGGTTTGATTTTTTTTTTCCTGGTCATCCATAGAATAATTTAATCCTGCCTTCTGTGTGAAGGTCTATTTTGAGTTTGCCACCTGCAGACTGTTTTAATCCCACAACTCACAAAGTAATTCAATCCTCTCCCTTGGTGAGTAATTTAATCCTCTATTTCCAGGGTAATTTAATCCCCTCCCTGGGGAACAATGGAATAATTTGATCCTCCATTTCCAGAGTGATATGATCCTCTACCTGAGAAGCTCAATACTTTAAAGCAGCCACCTGCAAACCGCACACATGCCTGTCTGCAGACACTGCCATCACTGCAAAATGGTCCCTGCCTAGGGGGATTCAGCCATTTGCTGAGGAAATCCATCCCCAGGGCTGGCTGGGGTAATCCAGGCAGGTTCAGAATGGGCAAAACCATATGGCGGTGCCTGAACTTGGGGCTTTTTGAGCCTAGATGTGTGTGATTGCCTCATTTAAATCCCTCCTCAACCGATTAATCCATTTGCTCGTGAATTAGTTTTAATCTGGTCGGTGCCATGGTTGTTAAAGCAGGGCAACCTTCATCTCCACCCCGTGGGGCTGCTGGCGTGAAGGAGGTCTCTTGTGGGCTCATTTTGGCCCTAGTGTGGGGCAGCTCAGTTCCATCTATAGATAGATAGATAAATATATATATATATAGAGAGAGATTGTCTTCCCATTTATCTGTGCAGAGCTGTGTCCCCTCACCTAGCGTCACCTCAAGCAGGACTTGCTGATGGGGAACCAGCTATTGAAATGGCTGAACACTGAGTGCCCCTCAGCCAGGAACCCCCTCAACTGGGGATCTACAAGAAGGTCCCAGCATCCAAGTCTCCCACCGAGGAGCTGGGAGCAGAGCGGGGCCACAGAGACCACCTGCTCCTGGAGATGAGCAACCCTGTCCTGCTACAGCATCCGGGACGTCTGCGTTGGCCTCTGTCCATGCTGTCACCATCTCATGGGGCCTCTGGGCATGTCACACACCTTCTCCCAGCATAGAAATCCACCTTGAAAGCAACTGAGACTCCCTATTGGGCTGCATGAAAGAGATATTCGCAGCAGGAGTCTGGCTGGTTTACACCTCTTCCCCCTCATTTCTGCTCTAGCAAAGACTCACGGTTAATAGGAGAAAGAGTGTTTTCTTAGCTGAGATGTTAAAAAGAGAGAGAGAAATACCAATAATGATAGTGTCCGTTTCCGTGCAGAGGAGGATCTGTGGAGTATTCAGAACAGAAATATTTCCCTGCCCTTCCAAAGGCTGCAGAAGTTTGTACTCAGGAGAGGAATTAGCACACTAAAAAGGAAAGAACACCCTGGAAAAGACCTGTAGAAGAGGAGGAGGGAGAGGTGAAGCAGCAGGGCAAGAGGAGAGACCTAGCAAAGAGGGGGAAGCACTGAAGAGCCACGTTGGTCCCAGGTTTGGGTTGCCAAAGCATAGATAGGAAGATGCCCCAGCATGGCAAGGCAGAGGAGGGGCAGGATGGAGCCCCCATGCTGGGCAGTGCTGCCCACACCCCATGGGACCCTTTTGCCCAGGGAAGTCTGCCCTGCATCACCCATCACATACCCAGGGAGAAGTTATGAGATTGAGGCAATATTATTATTATTGTTATTGTTTAATCACACTTGTCAAGTTAGTGATTAAGTCTTTCGGAAGCCGAAGGAGAGGCAAATCTTCCCTGCATCACCCATCACACATCCAGGGAGTAGTTAAGAGGTTGAGGCAATTATTGTTATTATTGTTATTGTTTGATCACACTTGTCAAGTTAGTGCTTAAGTCTTTCGGAAGCCGAAGGAGAGGCAAGTGTCTTGGAAGACCAGAGCCAACTTTTCATCACTCCCTACCAGCAGCTCCCATCTGCACAGTGTTGGAAATAAGTCCCCATTCCCCCAAAGCAGCTGCAGCCCCCCGGGACCAACCCAATCACCCGCCATGGCTCTCGGTAGCCTCCAGCCAGGGCTGCGCTGCCAGAGGTGTCAGTGATAATTGTCTTTCCTAGGGACAGAGAATTCAGACAAAAATCCCTGCCTGGGCTAAACAGAAATCATTGCTACTTCCACCACATTCCCCAGTCCCTCCTGGGACTGCTAAGATTCTGCTTTTAAAACTCTGCTTTATACAGAAGTCTGTCCTGGATATGTCATCTCACATTCTAACGTGATATATTAGACAAATAATTCTTTATGTGCAAAGCGTTCCCAAGTACCTGCAGGCCAGAGGGAAGAGAGGGGCCTGAATATCTTGAAAAATCCCATTCTAAATGTCTCCACTTCGAAGTCTCTTTGCCGAATTCTGCTCCTTGCCGTGTCTCTTGCCCAAAAGTCAGCTCTGCCAACAGTTTCTGGGTGGTGCTGAACACCCTGGTTTCCCTTTGGCCAGGGAAATGGTGGGCTTGTGCTGGCTGTGGTGTGTCTCCCAGACGGGGTCTTGTAGCGGGCTGAGGGGAGAGAAGAGGAGAGAAATATCTCCCTTTACTCCTTGAAATGCGAGCTGCTCTGTTTAACTAGTCTTGGTGTTCACTCACCTCTCTTCCCCTCTAATGAGTCAGTTTTTGTTCTCCCATATCACGTCTGAATGCACATCGTGGGTAATTGATGGACAGGACCCGGCCTCTGAAAGCTATCAACGTAGCGACTGTGAAATCACACGTCCAAATATGTTTATCTTCTCGGCTTTTTGGGCCCGAGTGCTTTTCGGACACGGATTTCCGTATTTCAAGGAGGAGAGCAAATTTCCTTCAAAATGTCAGCATAGAAATGAGAGATAAAAGGGGAGACACAGGGGCTGCTTAAACTTTGCGTTCACGACAAAGCAGGGCAGCTTGGCTCCGGGGGAGGAATCCAGAGCTCAGCGGTGGCCAAGCCTTATTTCAGAAGGGTGGTGGTGCCCTGGGGGTCTGCATATTGTGGCGGTGGGGTGAGGCGAGATGACTGCCCAGGGAGGTGGTGGAGTCACCATCCCTGGAGGTATTCAAGAAATGTGTAGACATGGCTCCTCAGGGCATGCTCTAGTGCCCAAGATTATTGGTTTGTGGTGGGATGTTGTGTGGGTGGGTGATGGTTTTGGTTTGGTTGTTGTTGTTGTGTGTTTAGGGGGTGGGTGGTGGTTTTTTGTTTGTTTGTTTGTTTTTTTGTGGTTGAACTCAATGATCTCTGAGGTCCCTTCCAACCACTACGATTCTGTGATTCTGTGATTCTGTGACTGGTGCCATCCCTGGATGCTGCCCGTGACGGGCACACCTCCCATGGTGGCCTTCAACCAGTGGTGGGTGTGCAAACCACCCACTCTTCTCGGCTTCCTTTCCCAAGGAGGAGACATCTCAGCAGGTTGGAGTCTGGGTGTCTTCTCCCACTGTGAGCTGACCCCCGGAGTTCTGCATGAGTGGGTCCTTGGAGTCACACTGCCATGTCCACCCCAGCCCTGGAGAAGGTTGCCACGTACCTTCTCCAGGAAGCAGCTGTGGCCACTGTGGCTACTACTGAGCCGCTTTGCGCTGCGGACACCGGGACAAGGCTGTCCCATGGGCTGCAGCCGGCCAGGGCTGAGTCGCAGGCGGTGGCCCTGTGGCAAAGGGCTCGGATCCCTGCTGGTACACCCTGCCTGCTCTCGGCACAGCTCTCTAGAGCTCTGTGAGTAATTCTCGAGTGCAGGAATTACTCTCCACACAAGCACCTCTCCAGGACTCACACGGTTGATGTTAGATGTTTCTCCGTGGTCTCTCCCCAAGCGCTGGGCATGGGAGGACAGCGGGTGAGCTGTGGTGAGGGGAGGAGGAGGAGGATTTCCCTGACCAGCCAGAAGGATGGAGCGTGTTCCCACTGCTTGGGCACAGCCGTCCTCATCCCCTGGCCAAACCTTGGTGGGGTTGTCCACGACCACCATGGAGTAATTTCAGTGAACCCACGAGCCCTCCTCCATTGCAGACAGGCAGAGCAGGCACAGCGTGCTCCCTGCGCGCCGCTGATTGACGGCAAAGACGCGCAACCACACGTCTTGTTTTCAGCACTCTGGGTATTTGGGTTGGCAGAGCCTGGCTCACGCTAACGACAGGAGCTGCCTCTCACTGTCAGCGGCAGCTCCGCCGTCACTGAGCCTTTGCACGCCCCCTTCTTCCCCAGAGCTGGCGGCAGCTCCACCAGCCTCTGCTCCTGGCACCGCTCGCATGTCCGCCCGCAGCCACGGCGCTGGTGGGCGCCCACTCTCTGCTCTTTTGCAAGCACAGGTTTCGCCCCTCTTTTGAGGTCCCCCTGTTGCTCCGCTGTCTCCCTCATCCCTCTCCTGCTGTCCCCGGGAGGCCGGGGGGGCTCCTCCCGCACCAGCCCCAAAGCTTAGTCTGCTTCAAAACTGCAGTCTTGAAGTCAGAGCTGCGTGTCTGTCTTAAATACCGATGGTGGGTTAAGTGAGGAACCCTTGTGGGTTTGATGCTGGAGCTCCTGGGGGATGATGTGGTTTGCGCTAAGCAGAAGCTGGGAGGAGATGCTGAGAGTGGTCCTTCCAGGCTCTCTCATCGCTCGGTCTCAAGTCTCTTTTTCCTGAGGAGCTTTTGATGGATGGGGAGGGAGCTGCAGGAGGGGACTGCAGGTCCGTGGTGGGATGGGGGTGGAAGCAGGGCCAGCATCCCAGGGGCCGGGGTGCTGGGCCCTGGGGAGCCCCGCTCAGAACAGCATCACTCAGCCCATCAGCTGCAGCCCCTCTGCCCCACTCGCAGTCCCAGAAACCTTCCAGGAGCTCTGGGGCTGCACCGACTGTGGCTGCAACCCCTGGGAAGGGGGTCCCTTGGCCAGGATCCCACTTGATCCACTCAGGCTGGATATTAGGAAAAATTTTTTCACTGAAAGGGTTCTCAGGCATTGGAATGGGCTGCCCAGGGAGGGGGTTGAGGCCCCATCCCTGGAGGTGTTCAAAAGACGGGTTGATGTAGTGCTGGGAGGGCTGGTTTAGTGATGATGCTCCTTGTTTGTTGTGTGGGTGTCTATTTTTGTCAGAGTTAGGTTGACGGTTGGACAAGATGATCTTTAAGGTCCCTTCCAACCTAGAAGATTCTGTGATTCTGTGATCCATTTCCAGTGTGGATATGAGCTGGACCTATAGAGCTGGGTCCACAGAGCTCCTGGATTTGCAGCCACGACGTCCATCCCCTCGTTGTGCCCTCTCCTCCTGTTGCTCTGTCACCGGGAGGCTCCCGCCGTGGGGCCGGTCGGCCCCGCTGCCTGCCAGCAGGACTCGGGCTTTGCCCGTTGCTGCCGTGCAGGGACCTGACAGCAGCACGGTGCGGGAGGCTTGTGCCTCTGCCTTGGGATGACAGATGCCACCGTACCACTGCGAAGCTTTCAGGCTCAGCCCGAGAGCAGTGGGGAGCTTAAGAAGCTCTTGCCTGGCATTGCCGGGGAAGGGAGGTGAGGAGAAAGAGGAGGACGAGCCGGAGCGTGGGTGCATGTGGGGACACGGGCTTGGGAGAGAGGGAGCACGCAAGGGGTTGCACGTTGCAGGTGAGCCCAGGCAGTGCAGGAGGGGAAGCGTGGACTCTGGTGGGGGTGTGTTTGCACAAAGGTTGTGTGTTCGTTGCATTCGACTTAACGACGCATCCGCATAACAAATTCGCCTTCTGAGGGTTCTCACCCCAAGTTGAGATATCTGTAGGTGCTTCATGACTCAAGTGAGAGCTTGGTTGCCAACCCACTCCTCTTCTCTCCTGCTTTTTCTTGGAGTTTTGTGGCCCCAAATCCAGCTTTACTGGCCCATTCTCAGCCTGCCGGCACAGTATTAGGTTGGGGCACTTGGTCTCCAAAAACCAGGGCTGCGGGAGGAGACCTTGAGGTGCCCCTGAGACCTCTCAGTAGCCCTGATGCGCCTTTTGGTTCTGTCACCAGAAATTCGCCAAAAATATACTTTTTTAGTGGAGAAATACCAGCATTTTGAATACCAAGAAATAGACATTTTAGGAAGTGTTTCTGCAGAAGCGAGGACAAGCCACATTTCACCCCACTCCCACCCTCCCTGGAGCTCAGGGAGTCCCTTTTGCTGCCAGAAGAAGCTCTTGCCCACCCAGCCCCCCCCGGGTCGTGTGTACCCTCCTCTCTAGCAAATGCACTTACCGCAGTGTGAAGCACAAACTCGTCTTCTCCGTGTGTGACTTTGGGCTGTACTGTAGATTAAAAGATGCTTACCGCGGTGTGAAGCACAAACTCCGTGTGTGACTTTGGGCTGTACTGTAGATTAAAAGATTTGTCTTTCTCCTTTATCCAGCAGGTGGGTCTCTGGTGGCTATTTCAATACCATTCCTTGCATGGGCTCTGGGACGTCTGTGCTACGCTTCTCAGTAAACTCAATTACACCGTGGTAATAGCATGGTATTGACTCAGGAGCCTCAGCAGCGCAGGACTCTTGCCGTTTATTAGTTGTTTAATTATATGGCACATCAGGCCAAAATAATGTCATTAGCTAATTAGCCCATGTTGGGGTTTTTTGTAATTTTTCTTAAATGAATGTTAACATCAGTGAAAGGTGCCAGCTGGTAGCCCAGGAGACCGGGCGCCTTTTATGCGCAGAGCAGGTCGAGATTGGCCCCGACCCAGATGCTCCTCCACACTGTCCCACGGGCACAGGTCCCTTGCCACCTTTGGGGAGCCATGCTGGGGGACAAGACTTCCCCCACAGCCTCTTTGCAGGGTTTTGGGTGAGCTACCTATAGTGGTACCTTCTCATTATGGACCAGCTCCAGTCCCAACAAGACTGGGACCCCCAGCATCCTCCAAAGAGCTTCCCGTGGGCACAGCTGGGCCAAGACCATGTTTGGGGTCCTGGATTTGCGCGGGGTTGATTCGAGAGCGATGCTTTTAGGACTTAAGGAGTAATACTCTGGTGTTAGAAAGGCAGAGCTCTCCAGGACTGTCATGCAGCTCACCCCGGACAGTGACCACGCGCTGCTGGAGCCTGGCCGTGAGTCACTGCCCCCTTGTTCAACACCGCCACGATTACGCGCCGCCGAATACGCAGCGAAAGGAAAATAGGCGTTCAAATGCCAACGGCGTGTACTACATTTATAACCCACCAGAGGGGGTGACAGCAGCACAACTCCAGGTCTGAACCTTTTATTACACACCCGGCGCCGCTGACGCTGCCCGTTTTGTCCAGGAATTAACCCGGTTACTCAGCAATGCTTTTTCTTCTCGTCTTGCACGCGTGGGTGTGCGTGCGTGCACAGGGCTGGGGAGGTAGTGTCCATGTGTCCAGTGCAGGAGGCACCACCAGCACTGCCACGACTGCCTTGCACACACGGCATCCCCGTGCCCGCGGGCAGGCAGGGCCACCTGCCTTCCCAGACCCAGGGATGGGAGCTGCTGGAGCAGGACCATGAGCGAGGTGGTCAGTCTGGAAGGGGATCCCACCACCCCGTTTCACCCTGGTGTAGGTACACAAAGGAGCAGTGTCCCGGTGGTTCACCCGGAGGCGGACGCGGGCTGCTGACATGGAGATGGGGTGTATAAATCCTGTGGGATTAGGAGAGCTGCGAGACAGCTTTAGTTATCTCTGGGTGGTTTGGGTGGTTTCCAGCATGGCCATGTGGGAGATGCCCCGGGCAGGACGCTGCAGGACTTCCATCAGTGATGCTTTTATAATTAGCACATTTTGGCTGCTTTCTCACAACAGCACCGAAGATTTTCAGTGAGATGTCTGCTGACTTATGGAGGTCCTTCAACCAGATGCTTCAGGCCCGCCATTTCCAAAGTGTTCGTGTTGCCTCTGCAGGCTTCTTACCGTTATTTAACCCAAACAGCCCAGCTGTGGGCTTTACAAAATGCATTTTACCCTCCTAAAGATTTCCTGACGGCTTTTGACCTGTTTCAGAGTTCCGAACTCTGAAAAATTGCAGGCCCCTGCAGACACTTTCATGTCCTTGAAGACAAGTGCTGCAGACTTGAGAAACTCCCCGGGGAGCCCACGCACTTTTGAGAGGTTCAAGAGTCCATAGCAAATAGCTCCAAAATTAACCATGCAGTCCTCCCCCAAGTCCTCAAAGGCACTAGTTCAGATGAACAAAATAAATTTGGAGTTAATAGACCACACTGAATTTAAAATATGATGTTCCAAAAAAGGGGCGGGGGCAAATAGAAGACTTTTCCTATGGTGAGAAACATCCCATTTTTCAAACCTTCTTATCTCCCCAATGCCTTAGCTGATTAATTGGAGACTCTCTTGAATAATTATTTTACAGAATAGAGAATTCTTTGGCAGGCAGATTTTTTTTTTTGTTCAAAATTTTTTTTTTTAAGGAGCACCGGGGAGAAACAAAATTAGGCTTGTAAGGAGAATGAGTTACATCCTTAAGCTGGACATCGCTCGCGTGGTTCCACAGTGCTGCTGCGAGATAATCACCCATTCTCCCATGCTCTGCCGCTCACCTTAATAACTCTCCCAGGATTTGATGTAATGGTTTACATAACCTTCCTGAAGCATCCTGAATTCTGAGGCATCCAGCACTTAAATGTGACATTGAGTCAACTCCGAAGCTCTTTTACAGCTGGGTGATGCTGCTTGGGGCTAGCCCATATGACGAATGAAAAAGTTTCACTTCCCAAGCCCAAAGCGGTCGTAACTTTTTACCAGCTGAGCCGTGTGGCTGGAATAAATCTCAGGGTTTCAAACCCTGGGCCAAGGAGCCGGGCAGGGGGGTGTTTGCCTCCCTGTGCTGTCTGAGGACACACCACTGGGCTTGAGCCGGAGCAGCAGCTACGTACGTGGGCTCGGATTCGCCTCCCCTGACTGCCCGTGGCCCCTCTGTAGGTACCTGCCTCTGAGCTGGATGACATTTATAGTCAGCGGGGAGAGAAAAGGCACGGCCAGGCACAATTCATCTGACCTTTCTCAGGCAGCCACCTTAGAAAGAGATTAATCCTGCCCCTGCGAGGCCTTTTCTCTCCGTTAGCGGGATGGCGGTTCATCTGCCTCCTTCGGGGATGGGGGTTGCAATTTGGGCAGAGGGATCCCCCCCGGCTCCCTCTGGGGCTGTAGGAGTTGGGTGCCCGCATGCCCTCTGGGCTGGCACACCGGGGAGAAGGCTTTGCCCCCTTCCTGGGGCACTGCACAGAATGTGTCTGTGGGAGATGGGCAGCCCTACCTCCCCAGCACCCTCCCAGCACCCATCCAGTCTCCCCAGCCCCCTCCCAGCACCCACCCAGCCTCCCCAGCACCCTCCCAGCACCCATCCAGCCTTCCCAGCACCCCCCCGGCCTCCCCAGCACCCTCCCAGCACCCATCCAGCCTCCCCTGCACCCTCCCAGCATCCATCCGACCTCTCCAGCATCTATCCAGCCTCTCCAGCACCCTCCCAGCAGCCATCCAGCCTCTCCAGCACCCTCCCAGCATCCATCCCACCTCTCCAGCATCCATCCAGCCTCTCCAGCACCCTCCCCCGGCACCCGCCCAGCCCCCATCCAGCCTCCCCAGCCCCCTCCCAGCCTCCCCAGCACCCTCCCAGCACCCTCTCAGCCTCCCCTGCACCCTCCCAGCATCCATCCGACCTCTCCAGCATCCATCCAGCCTCTCCAGCACCCTCCCAGCACCCTCTCAGCCTCCCCTGCACCCTCCCAGCATCCATCCGACCTCTCCAGCATCCATCCAGCCTCTCCAGCACCCTCCCAGCACCCATCCAGCCTCCCCAGCACCCTCCCAGCCCCCCCAGCACCCTCCCAGCACCCATCCAGCCTCTCCAGCACCCATCCAGCCTCCCCAGCACCCTCCCCAGCTGGGGCTCCAGCACGTGGCGTTCGCCAGCCTAACCAAAGGCACAAGCTGAGAGGGTAGAGATAAAGATAGCCCTTTTCTGGTAGCTGGGGTTGATTCTGCCGTCTTAAAAACCCTGCAGTAATTTCTGGTGTTGATTATCTATGTAAATCTGTATCTATAATAGTCTCTCTCATGTATGTCTGTGTATATATATCCGCACACACACGTAGATGTGTGTGTATCTAACATATGTGCTCTCAGCCCACACAACATATGGGGCTCTGAAAGCCTCCGGAGCGTGCGCGTTCCCCAACCCCGGCGTGCGTGGCACCCGCAGAGCCCAGTGGGGTGACGCAGCCTCACGGCTCTCCCCAGCCTGGCACCACCATCCCAGTCCTTCCAGCCAGGAGCTTTGCCCCACACAGCACTGCCACGGGACCACCGTCCCCCCGCAAAATGCAGGGGGGTTGGTGGCACCCTCCCGCGCTCCCCAGGGTCATCGGGATTTGGGCTTTTGGTGGTGAGGACAAGGCTTGCAAGGCTCACTTAGCCCAGGGTGGGTTGGTACTATGGGTTGTACCAGGCTCCCAGTGCTTCTCAGAGGCTCATTCGTGAGTTTGCGTGTCTTAATAAATGAGGCTGGCCTTCTGCCAGCAGATGTGAGCTCAGGCTGGATTTGGGGTGGGAAGGGGAAGCACCTTGGGGACAGGAAGGAGCCAGTGCCCCTGGAAAGAATGGCTGTGCCCCACACATGCACAAGACTCTATTCCACAGCCCTTGGGGCTTGTTGCTACTCCAGATTCTGGGCCAAAATCACTTGGAGAAGGGGCTTTTTGAGTAGCAGCATTGTCCTTTCACCTCGGTGTGAGACCCACGTGGCTGCAGGACATCTCCAGGCCAGTATCCAGCACAAGTGTCCATGACATTGAAGTTGGCAGGGAGGGAGGCTGGAGCTGCCCGAGTATGGTGCCTCAGGGTTTGCAGGGACAGTGAGGTCTCTGGGGTGCTGGTGGGGTCTCTGGGGTGATGGTGGGGTCTCTGGGGAGATGGTGGGGTCTCTGGGGTACCGGTGGGGTCTCTGGGGTGCCAGTGGGGTCTCTGGGGTGCCAGTGGCTACACAATGTTCAAATCCCACAGCAGTCAGAGGTGCAGCCTTACCCTTTTCTCCATCTCTAGGCAGGGCATCGTGTCTCCCAGCTTCCAGCTGGTCTGGCTGTGTGCATCAGACCTGTTGCTGTAAAGCAAATGGCAGTAGTATGGCCAATCACAGTCAAGCAACATGATTCAACTTTGTAATTTCCACCCATAGCCTCTTCAGAAATAGTCTGGAGGAGCAGATCTGACAGAGGCATGTGTCTGTGGGAGCTACGGGGACAGGGAGGGAGAGTGCACACCTCTGATAAGTTGGTCTCTTGGCCAGGCATCAGCTGAGTGTGTCCTGCAAAAGAGCAAGAAGTGAAGCAGGGAGGGGAGGAAAGGGCAGGTCTAAGGAAATTTCAGGTGCGCAGCTGAGAAAGAGCCTTTCCTTAAGAGAGCTGTTGGTGTTGATGACATTAGTAGTGTCACTGATGGAGAAATTCAATCACTTCCAATGAGGGAAAAATAATTGTCTTTCGAGGTACAGTAGGTTGTTGTCATTTTCCTGTGCCACACTCCATCAACTTTCAATTTCTAGCACAAAAGCCCTTCGTTCTTGCTCGGGCCTCTCTAATCTGTTGCGGTGAGCACTCGTGGCAGACCTGGCATGGGCTGGGGGAACAGAGACACCCAAATTGTACCAAAATGAGAGCATCCCCCAGACCCCACCGGGGTGGGAAAGGTGCCAGAGGGGGGAAACCACTTTGGGCCAGCAGTTGATGAAATATGTCATCTCCCTGAGCCCTGGCTTGTGTAAAACAAGGGAAATAGTATGGTGAGGGGCTCAGGTAGCTTGGGTGGAGGTATCTGGGGTCACCCCCAGCACTGGTGTCCTGGGCAGGTTGGGTGAGGGGAAGCTGAACCCTCTGGGGCTGGAGGGGGTTAGGTTAGGGTCTGTCATCCCTTCTGGTGATAGGGAGGGAGAGGAGAGGAAGGGGAGAAGTGCACGGGGGTGACTCGGAGCAGAGGTGTGTGTGCAGGAGAGCCAGAGCTCGGCACGAAGCGCTTTCCTGACACTGGGTGAAATAAGAGGTGATTAGTAACGTATCCCGGCGTCCCAGCCATGGAGCCTTCTTCTCAGACATTTAAAGAGGAAATATGTATTTAAAAATACTGCTCTTACAGAGAGAGGTAATGATGTGTTTCGAGGCAGAGATGGTATCATTCATAAAGCCTGTGCTGCTTAATTATACCAACACCATTTAGGAGAGGAATGATTTCCCAGTGAGTTTCTGGTTTGTTTTCCCTTTCTCTCTCTCTGTGTCTCGCCATGGCTCCCACCGTTTGTCAGGTTCTTTGGTATCTCTGTCTCCAGCCATGGCTTGAGGCTGGCTGCCAGTCCCGGGGACTGGTGGACCGTCACTGCCACCAAGTGCCAACCCCCAGAGAGGGCCCAGAGGCTCAGGGTGGGCAGCACTGGGGCACTGAGGTGACACCATCCTCCTCTGACCCAGGGTGGGGTAACAGGGGTGAGCGATGGGTTGATGCCCCTCGTGCTTTTGTGGCAATAGTCAAGACGAGTCGAGGGCTGTGTCCAGTTTTGGGCTCCCTACCTCAAAAAAGACATTGAGGGGCTGGAGTGGATCCAAAGAAGGGCAACAAAGATGGGGAGGGGTCTGGAGAATAAGTCTTATGAGGAGAGGCTGAGGGAGCTGGGGGGGTTCAGCCTGGAGAAGAGGAGGCTGAGGGGAGCCCTTATTGCTCTCTACAACTCCCTGAAAGGAGGGTGTAGAGAGGTGGGGGTCGGGCTCTTTTCTCAAGTCACAGGCGACAGGACGAGAGGAAACGGACTCAAGTTGCGCCAGGGGAGGTTCAAGCTGGATAATAGGAAAAATTTTTTCCCTGAAAGGGTTCTCAGCCATTGGAATGGGCTGCCCAGGGAGGTGGTTGAGGCCCCATCCCTGGAGGTGTTCAAAAGACAGGTTGATGCAGTGCTGGGAGGTATGGTTTAGTGATGGTGATGCTTTTTGTTTGTTGTGTGGGTGTCTATTTTTGTCAGTTAGGTTGACGGTTGGACAAGATGATCTTTGAGGTCCCTTCCAACCTAGAAGATTCTGTGATTCTGTGACTAGTTGATCTCACTTCCCTGCTGTCCTGGGCCATCCAGTATCCCCGTGGTCCTGGGAAGATCTGCTGCCATGCGATGAAGGGCACCACCTCCATTAGGCACACAGCCATACTGCCCTTCCTGGGGCTCTTGGGGGACTCCACTACTTTTCCAGCAGGCTCTTCCCTGCTAGATACACCGCTGTCCTTGTGCAGACGTGTGCCTGCTTGTCCCTGCACGTGCCACTGTCCCCGCTGCCCTCTGGCACCGCAAACTGGGGCTCTTCCTTCCAGAGGATAAGAGCGTTTCACGCTGCTTTTAACTAGCCTGACCTCGTGGTGCTTTCCTTTCGCCTGTCAGATTTAGCTTGACGTTATTTGGGTAGGAGCAGAGGGGTGGGAGTTTAGAGAGGCAAAATGGTGCTTTTTTTTTTTTTTTTCCCCCTCGCATTCATAAGACATTTGAAGTGACACACGCAGACAATAATGTATCACTCAGCCTGAGTACAGCTTGAATGGTTTAAAAATACGCTCCTGAACTTTCCACCCCTATTCATGCACAGGCACCATCCCTTTGGGGTCTGCACTTTGGCAGGAACAAGCAAGGAGTTAAGCAGCTCGGCAAGGAGAGCTATTTATGGATGTTGCAAGCTCCCTGCTCTTCTTCGATACCCCATTCAATCCTTTAATTATCTGCAGTTGTTCATGCTGTGTCTCACCGCATGCTCTCTGGGGGAAACCACTGGGGCTTTGCCAGTTGACGGGGAGAGGGTGGGAAGGGGGGAAGACTCTGCCACACGCGCCAACACAGCCTGGCAAAATAAGGGAACCTGGGGGGTTGCTTATCTGAGGGCTGTGAGGAGAGCAGGGCATGGCCATGGGACCTTCTGGGACAAGAAATCAGAGCTTATCAGAGCGACACCCCCAGTGGGAGTTGCCTGCAGGGGAAGGGGGGAGGACATAGGAACAGAAGGTAGGAAGAGACTTCCCGCATCCCTGGGTTCAGTCCCCTGTGTCCCCAAGCCCTCCCTGTGAAATGGAGCCCAGAAGCTGCAAAGCATAACGTGTGAGAGGGAAGAAGGCAGGAGGGACCTCCTGGCTTGCCAGCCTCTGACGTTGCTGCCCTCCAGACAGCACTGTTTCTCTACAACGCTGCCAGTTTTGCAGAAGAGAGCGGCTGCTGCCAGGGCTCTGCGCCTCTTGTTGTTCCCCTGGCAAGCCCGCCCAGCTCAGACTTGCTCCAGGGGAACATGAAAGCTACCCCTTCCACCTCCCTAAACCCCCTGTGAAGATGCTGCTCCAGAATTTTAGTTAATCCACTAATAGACTTTGAGTAAGAAAAGAAAAGAGATGAGAATAATCTCCAGCGTCTGGAGCTGCGTAGCTGTTGATGAAACTGGCTCTTCTAGCATCCTCCGTGCAACAGCCTGTACCCCACCTCCCCAGGCATTTTGCACTCCCAAAACCCACGTTCAGCACCTTTTCTGCCCCTGATGAACCGTGATGAGATGGTCTGGGGGAGGCAAGCCAGGACCGGGGCCCCGTGTCCCCTCCGCACTGCAGGAAAAATGGGCTCTGGGAGGGTTGGAGAGGGCATGCACACCCATGCCCACCCAAAGGCCACCCACCGGCCAGGCCAGGGGACCATTCCCTGGAGATCTCTGCAGATCCATTTGAGCTCGGGATCCAGTAGCCCACCACGGTTGGCATCTGCAGTCAGTGCTGTCGGGCCAGTAAAAGCTGGGGGTGGTTGTTGGTTACACTGGTCTCAGCTCATGGGAACTGGAGATTCACAAATTCAGATTTTTGCATGGGTCTAGTGCCAGGGGTGCAGGGCTGTCATCTTCCCTACCTGTATCTACCCATGTCTCTCCTTCCTCCAAGAGGAAGCCTTGCGCTTCCATTCTGGCTTATCCTGGCCAACACCAGTCCTGGGAGACTCCTGGGTCCCTCTTCCTAAGCAATCTCTGGCCCAGCTCTGCACAGGGATGGCTTCTGGGCTCCTCACTTCCTCCCCACGCTCTCCCCAAGCTGGTCCAAGGGGCCTTTACACCCCTGGGAGCAATGCTCAGACCCAAGAGCTTTTACAGACACGTGGATGTCCACGTGGGTGAATTACCTGGCCTGTGCCTCTCTTGGCACCTGGGCTCTTCCAGCCATCTGCCCTGCTCCCAACCCCATCAGCAGGGCAGGGAGGCCACGGCCAAGCCCCTGCGTGGTCTCACATCTACCTCCCGTCTGCCACCGCAGCCGGGGGCACGGGCAGCACCACACACCTGGGTTTGGGGAGCGAGCCCTCCTGCCTCCATCTGCTCCATCTACAGGGAACGGGGCCAAGCTGATGGTGCCCTCCCAGCAGCTTGGGATGCACGGGGGGTTTGTGGGACCGTGCCATTTGGTAGGGAATGTCTCTGTGTTCCAAGAGCTTTTTCAGGTGGAGACAGCGCTTTTTAAAAATGGCTGGGTAGATATCGGGGTGGAGGGAAATTGTCTCAATAATCATAAGCCTTGGGGGAGTTTCTCCCCTCTCTCTGCTTTCTGCGTGGCATCTGTGCTTTGGTTCAGCTCTGGATGACCTTGGGTAAAGGCAGGGCCCCGGCAGCCCCTGCATGTGGAGGGTTAGATGTTCCCTCCACAGGGACCCCAAGCAGCAGGAGTTTGGGGCTCAGCCCCCACGGAGCAGAGGGTCCTTTCCCCTGGGAGCCCAATTGTGGTGCTGCTGATGGGGCACTGGGGGCCATTACCACAAACCCCCTCCAGCCCCCTGGGGACATGGCTGTGGAGCCGGGAGCGCTGCCAGGAGCTGGAGGCTCCCCCTCCTTCCCCGGCTCCTCGCTGCACGGGTTTGCTGTATTCTCACCTGATTAGCGGATTTGAAATACAGCCTTTGGCTTTGAGACCCGAAATAGATGTTAGGTTGTCTTTACTCCGCTGGAGGCTTCTTAGTATGTAAATCCCTCCCCAACACAGTCGGTGCAGCACCGTGCTTCCCGAAGGGATGGCACCGACGGGCTCCCGGCTTTGTGGGAGATCCCCAGCTCCGGATCAGCAGCGTCCTGCTGAGCAAGGACAGCCACGCTCTCCTCCACCCGTCTTCCCTGGGCACAGGGGTGCAGCAGGGCACCTCTTGGTGGAGCCGGGAGCGCTGCCAGGAGCTGGAGGCTCCCCCTCCTTCCCCGGCTCCTCGCTGCACGGGTTTGCTGTATTCTCACCTGATTAGCGGATTTGAAATACAGCCTTTGGCTTTGAGACCCGAAATAGATGTTAGGTTGTCTTTACTCCGCTGGAGGCTTCTTAGTATGTAAATCCCTCCCCAACACAGTCGGTGCAGCACCGTGCTTCCCGAAGGGATGGCACCGACGGGCTCCCGGCTTTGTGGGAGATCCCCAGCTCCGGATCAGCAGCGTCCTGCTGAGCAAGGACAGCCACGCTCTCCTCCACCCGTCTTCCCTGGGCACAGGGGTGCAGCAGGGCACCTCTTGGCCCTGTGATGGGCACACGGAGGTGGCCCATGCAGGGGCATCAGGGACAGTGCTTTCCCGGGGGGAGCAGCATCCCTCCTCCATCACCCCCCTGCTTCCTCCCCCAGCGCTCCGCAGAAGCTGGCAGGTTCCCAGGGAGGCATTGGGGCCAGCGGGCAGTGACATTTGTTTTGTCACTTACGCTGTCATCACCAAAAAAAAAAAAAAAAAAAACCCACCAAAAAAAAAAAAGAGAGCTTCACGCTGCCAGCAGAACCACGGTGGCAGAGCTGCCTGCTGGGCCATGCTGGTGCTGGTGAAAAAATAGCTGCCTTTAGGGGAGAGCTGGGCCCTGTGACATTCGCTTCATCTTACGGCAACTAATGCATCCGGCAGCATCCCCGGAATCTGTGCGTTCCGCCAGGATAAACGAGCTCCACGCTGCCAGCAAAGCTGCCTGCTGGGCCATGCTGGTGCTGGTGGGCCACCACGCTGGGGACTGACCAGGCACAGGGCAGGACATCTCCCAGAGGTCAGGGACACCCCATGCCGTACGTAGCAGCCACCTGCTCCCCACGAACCCTCAGCTCTGCAGAGAGCGGGTGTTCATTAAGTGACACTTAATTGCTTGATACTTTTGCGGTGTTTCCTACCTTGTAAAGATTGAGTCAAAAACTCGTGCCCCGAGGAACCGCCTCTATTAAACTGTTGTTCATTAGAGCTGACTTTGCGCTACCTCATTAGGCTTCTGTAATTGAAGGACTTAATTGATTATCAGTAGTTTCAGTTCCCTCTTCCCATGCCCCTGAGGCCCTGCCGGGTCTTCTTCAGGGTCCGCCGTTCATCATGTGGCTCACATGTGCCTTGCTGTTGGCGGTGGTGGCTCTGGTTGCTCCGTGCATCCCCGTCTCCGTGCCGTGGCCGTGGGGACACCAGCATTGCTGGCTTCCCTACAACTTCGTTTTCCATGTGGGTCCTTTGCCTTGCAGCACAATTCACCCGGATTTGTCGCTAGCTGCTCCACGCTCCGTTTAAAACACTTTTGATGGCTCCCCTTTCCATGCCTGTTTTTCCATGCATATGCATTATTTTTGGAGAGGGTGCGTGTGTGGGTTCATCTCTGCGGTGACTCTCTCCTGGGTGTGAAAGTGGAGGCTCCGAACCAGCTGCTCCCCGCGCGCGGGCTGGCTCTGCCTCGGCGGCGTGCGTTCGCTACACCCCAGCCCGTGGTGCAGGGATGGGGGGCACAGCCTGGGGGTGTGTGTGTGTGTGGTTTGGGGGGGGGTCTGGCCGGCCGGTGGAGGCTGCGTGAGCGTGTTTGCACGCTGGTTTTCCTGTGCACGGGTGCTCTGGCTGACTCCCTCGCGCGGACACGTGCTGCCTGACTCAGTCACACGTCGGCTGTTTTTAGAGGCAGCCTTCTAACACCCTGCCTGGCTCAGCAAAAAAAATCAGGGAGATGCTGTGCTTCCCCCAGCCAGCCTGAAACCACATCCCCCAAGCTCAGGAGCAGCCCCCAGGCTTCATGGCCTGGCCTGGTCTGCTGGAAACAGGACAGATGTGGCCGTTGTGGTGAGAGGACCCCCAGGCAGGGACACATCTGTGCTCAGCCCTTGAGCCACAGAGATCTCTGCCTCCTGTCCTTGGGGTCTACCTTTCATGTTTGTCCTCCTCCCTGGGAGCAAAGCACCCAGAGCATCCTTGGGTACCCACAGGAGCTAATGCCCCATCGCTGTGTCCAAGCAGAGGAACCACAGGTGACAGGAAGGTGATGACTGGTGAGGCCACAACTGGAGGACTGTGTCCAGTTCTGGGCTCCCCAGTTCAAGAGGGACAGGGAACTACTGGAAAGAGTCCAGCGAAGGGCAACAAAGATGATTCAAGGACTGGAGCATCTCCCTTATGAGGAGAGGCTGAAAGAGCTGGGACTCTTCAGTCTGGAGAAGAGAAGGCTGAGGGGAGACCTTATTAATGCCTACAAGTATCTCAAGGGCGGGCTGAGGGAGGAGGGAACCAGACTCTTTTCAGCGGTTCCCACCGAGAGGACGAGGGGCAACGGGCACAAGTTGGAACAGAAGAGGTTCCACTCAAATATGAGGAGAAACTTCTTCACGGTGAGGGTGACAGAGCCCTGGAACAGGCTGCCCAGGGAGGGGGTGGAGTCCCCTTCTTTGGAGATTTTCAAGACCCGCCTGGATGCTCCTGAGTAACATGCTCTGACAAGCTCTGGGTGGTCCTGTTTTAGCAGGGGAGTTGGACTAGGTGATCTCTATGGTCCCTTCCAACTCTAAAAATTCAGTGAAATTCAGTGACACTGGTGAGCTGGGGACGGAGCTGGTGGTCTTCTCTGCCCCTCCATCCTCACCGCCTCCCCAGCCTCCACTGAGAGCACAAGCAGATCTCAGAAAACCGGGGGGCAGGGTTGCCACAGGCCATTTCTCTGTAGCCAGGCTTCTGATTTGCCCTGGCATTTTGGTTTTTTAGGCAAATGCCACGGCTCTGCCCCAGCCCAGGGTCTGCACCGCATGGCAGATGAGAGCAGAGACAGGGAAGGTGAGAGGAAACTGTTGCTCCCCACCTTCGTTAGTTTTAACTAACGAGCTGTTTATAGGAGCAACATGACACCTGCTTTCCTCTTTATAAATTCAATAATTTATGAAAGGTATTAAAGGCAAAACAGCCTCCCGGATAAAGCCTGTGATGCGTGCACTCTGGGTATTAGCCAAACGGGACAATGAGCTACACTTGAATAACACACGAAGATATTTACCCTCTCCCTCTATAAATTATTAAGGGGCTTTTTGCACATAATTACACGAGCTTTTATGTTTCTCACTCCCTGCTTTTAATCCTTTTTGGAAAGGCGCCAGTCACTTATGACAGGAGCTGAGCAAACAGCAAACGTTACAGCTGGGTTTTTGGGGTCGCTGCAGATGAAGGTGTTGCAGGAGAGGGCAGGGATGTGAGCCCACCCCACTCGACACACACCGAGCCCGGGGGCTCTCCCCACACAGCTCGGGGGGGTTGTGGAATCAAAAGGTGTGATCCATAGGGAACTGGGCCAGGATTTGGCCCCGTCCCGAGCTGCTTTTCCCCCTCGGTGTGGGTTCATGGAGGTGGCCGTGGGAAAGTGCAAAGCAGGCTCCAGTGTTTTAATTGCTCTCCAACTGTGCATGTAAATCAATGATATGCAGATGTAATTGGGCGTGCAAATGTCACTAGGCAGCTGTTTACATGTGCAGTGTACATTAGGGGAGCGTGTATGTGTGCAAAGGAACACGAAGGTTATTAGTCGTAATTACCCTTCCAAGGGTGTCCGGGTGCTGGGTCTGCTGCCTCCACTTCTCCAGCTCTGGCCTTTGGGGAGCAGAGCTTCCTCCTCACCCTGTCCCGTGCCAGACTCCCCTTCTCTGGCCAACGTGTTTGTTCCCCAGTCCCTGCCCAGCCTCCAGCACAGCTCAGCTCCCTCCCCTCTTCCCCAGCCTTTTGCCAGCCTGGCTGCAGCCCCAGCTGAGGCATGCCCATCTCTCTGCCTGGCACACCAGCCAGGGACCAAACCTCTTTTAAACATGAAGGTGAGGAGCCTGTTTCATCCCCATCAGGCACCCTGACCCCTTCCCATTAGTTGTTGAGCTTTTGTGAGTCAGCCCCAGTGGGACATCTCCCACACCACCTTCCCGTCCTCCTTGTCCAACACCACCTTTTCTTTTTCTGCGTGGGCATTTGACACGACTCTCATGTCCTCCACGCTCACCGCGGTCTCCAGGCCCTCTCTCCTTTGTGCGAAGGTCTTTAATCATTACTCTTTGTCCCATTGTGCTGCTCCTATTCTTACGCCAAGCTGTTAAAAAGCTGTCACTGTCATAACTTCCTTGTCCCAGAAATTATCTTTCATCTCCTGGATGTGGGCTACAATAGACACCGAGATGCTTGATATTATTAATACCTTCTGTATATGTGTCAATGAGCTTAGGAATTTAATGGAGTCTTTTCCTGCAGCCCTTCATGCAGCACATTTGGGCTGCTTGACAGAGCAGTCAAGCTATCAGGCGCTTGAGTCAGGCTGACATTAGGACATGTGGCCTCTCTCCGTGACAGAGCATTTCAGAGCAAGGCCTAATTTCTGCACCCTGAGCTCAACCAGGACAGGGTGGTGGCCGGACCCACGCAGAGACCTGGGTGAGCTGAGCTGGGGCAGCTCCTGTGCACCAGCAGCTCATCTCCCCTTCAGCAGCACCCGCCTGAGGGGGGCTACAGGAAGGCTTTTTTCCCTCTTTCTACCTGTTCTCTGGAGCATCACGGAGGTCATGTGGTGGTTTGAGATGGACAAGGCATGAGCACGGCATCTCCTGCCTCTCACCTCGCTTTCCATTGAACAGAGATGCCCAGAGATGTGCTCAGCCAAGCAGCTGCTGCCAGAAGGGCAAGTGAGAGCAAGGGAGGCTGTGCATGGGGACGGTGGTGGGATCACCCTCAATGGCCTGCACAGCCCGAGCCCACCTCAATGGTGACGTTGTATGGCTCCTGCCACAGCTGTCCCAAGAGCGGGGCGCTGGTGGTCAAAGGATTTTTGGTACCTTGTCTCCTTCTGCTCCAAATCAATCAGCTGACCAGGGCAAGGAGCAGTACAAGACAGTACAGGGAGAAACCATTATGATAATACTTGATAACGATCCTCAATCTCACTCAGCAGCAGCCGTGCATTGCAGAATTTGGACTCCCTCCAGCTGATAATGAGAAGCCACTGGACTGACTCAGCCTGCTGTGAGGAGGCATCAGCACACATCCAGATGGCCGCGGGGACGGGGGAGCAGGAATATCCTGCCTTGCCCCTTCATCCCACTCCCCCCACACACACACACCCTGAAATGTCACCACCTCCGAGGAGGAAAGCACACGCCATCTGAGAGCACGTTTCTCCCCTGACTGCACCCGCAGGGACCGGGGTGCTCAGCCATCCTGGGGAACAGGTCCTGCTGCAGAGGAGATGGGCAGAGGAGCTCGGTATGCGTGTCTTGTGCAAGGCAAAACACAAGACATCTGTGTCCAGGAGGTGATGGCTGCCTTCTCCGGGGGCAGCATCAAGGAGCCAGTCGCCAGCCAAGCCCAGGGGAAACATAAGGCACCCCCTTGTTGGGGTGTGCAGGGGCAGGAGGGGCACAGACCCTCCCTCAGTCCTTGCTGACAAAGGGAGGATGCTGGAGGGGCAGGCAGCCGAGCTGGCGTTCCCCGAGCTGGCAGTACTTCAAGGTGTGGTACATCTTATCTCAGCCTGGCATTTGCACGTATTTTCTCAGCTCAGCTTGTTACGACAGAAGTGTGAAAAATCTGAAAGAAAAGGAACTATAATAATAATGGGAGTAATTAAAATCCGTCTCCCCTCCTGCCGCCTCAGCCCTTTCTGAACCTTTTGTGGGATTCCTGGACACGTGTGCTGAAACCAAGAGAGATGTTGCTGGGGAACAACAGAGCACGTCCCAGCAAGCCCCACTGAGGGGCAAGTCCGCTCCCCGCTGCCCGGGCGGGAGGCTGGGTCCCTTGTGGGGTGTGCAGGTGCCTCCTCTCCAGGAGGGAGCTCAGAGCAGGGATAAACTCCTGCCTCCTGCCAACAGAAGGGAACCATCTGCCACAGCCCATTATCATCTGAGGATGGCAGTGGCAAAGAGCTGGAGCATCTGTCTGAGGGATGAGCCCCCGCAGATGGACACCCAAATGTTCTTGTCGCTCCCTGCAGGTTTTAAAGAGGGAAATGTTCAATGAGGGCTCGTGAGCAGAGCTGCTCTCTGCGGTGTCCTCTGCAGCATGGGGCTTCACGTAGGTCAGGGTGAGATAGTCACACCTGGAGGGACAGGACGCCCCTCGTTTTGAATCACCCCGTGCTGCAAGAAGGAGGTTGACCCAGTTGAGTGGGTCTTCGTGGCCTCCCACAACAGCTGGAGTTGGTCTCCACAGCATGGGAGAGGCCAGTGAAGGTGATGGGAGAGGGAAAAAAAAGCATGTGTTCTGCAAAGCTGGCAGCTGCAAATAGATACAGGCTGTTAGTGGGGACAGGAGAGGGCAGTACTTCCATTGAGGTTTGGGGCTGTGCTTCTGGCTGTCCCCGGTGCTCTGTCACCCATGCTACACCACCCTGGGACCATTAACAGTAAGCTTGCCTTTACTCCAAATGTCCCTCTACAAAAGCAGCCCCTTGCCAGGAATGGTAGCACCCCGTTATCCTGTTCCTTGTCCTCATGTCCCGTTGATGCCTTTCTCCCAGGTAACATCACAAGCTCAGTCTCTCTGAGCTGCATCGCTGCTCCTCTTCAAGTGGGACATGCTAAGGGTGGGCTGTGTTACCGTCTGCGTGGGGGATGTTTGTGGTGGCAAGATGCTGGCCGGTGGTGGCCCCGTGAAGAGCTGAGGGCAACCTGACAGTCCCAGGTAGATCTGGGCCTCTGAGATGTGCTGCCCACTGGTCCCTGCTCTTGCTCCTGGGCTGGTCCTGGCGGCTCCTTCCAGTCCCGGGAGCTCACTGCTGCACTGGGGCTGAACGATGGCAACATTTTGGGGCAAGAGGGACACAAAGGACAGATCAGTAAATGCAGAAATGTGAGACTGTGCGGGGACCAGTGCAGTTCCTCCTGCAGAAATCAAGGGATTTTGTTGCTGCTGGGACCTGCCTTTGTCCAAGGCGTCCTTGGGGCTGTTAGGAAAGCATCACCCAGGAGGTGGGGCGAGAGTTTTTGAAGGAAGGGAGAAGCCCAGTGGCAGCTCTGCTCCTTGAGGGGTGTAGCAGATCTTGGGGAGATCAGGCGTAGCAGCTCCTCATAAACTCTGGTGTCATGGATAAGGTCCTTGGTGTTCCTGCGCCCGGCTAGATGAGTGGTCATTAATTGATTGAGTGGTCATTAATTTTTGCTGCTCTCCCCGTCCTCCCCGTCACCTCACCTCGCTGCCGGCCAAAATGCATCACCGTGGCTGGCAGAGCACACTGGGACTCTGCTCCACCACCGCACCTGGGGCACCCGTGCTGCCCTCCCCTCTCCTGCTGCTCCAGAAATCAAATGCAGAGCTTAGGGAAGAGGCAGGTTTGGCACAGGATGCCGCCTTAACCCCAAAAAACCTCATCTCTGCCTCTGCATGCCAAGTCCCCTGTCCTCTGCCGCTCGCCGGGGTGGGGATGGCTGCTGGAACCGAGGTGGGAAAGATGGTCTTGGAAGGCCCCCTGCTTCCAGGCAGTGTATAGCATCGCTTCCACACAGCCACCAGCGCCGCTCGCACGGTGCGTTTGCTCTGTCTTTGTGGAAGGGTTGAGGTGAAATTCCACCCCCCTCCCCGGCTCACACCAGACAATTCCAGGAATTATTCCGGAGTGTTATTATTGGATGCACGGTGCCCTGGACTTTAGTGAGGCTTTAACCCTGGCGGATGGACCCGGCGGGGAGGGGGGGGAGCGGGGAGGGAAGCATTAACAGCGTTCAGAGCTGGAGGGGGGGGAGTGGGGAGGGAAGCATTAACAGCGTTCAGAGCTCTTAGCCTGTCTTTTGTACTCTTGTTTGTTTTTTTTTCTGGCCGCATTCGGGTTGCCGGCTCGGTCTGTGTTTGTGAAGTGCTATTAACATCGATGGCATCGCTGAAATAGCCATAATAATAAGAGGCATCGATCTGCGCTGAGTAAAGGTCTGAGGACCACTGAGAGGGGGCCAGGCTGGATTTCCTTGAAGTCGGGAGCAGAGGGCGCATGCACGGCCGCCCTCACCCTCCCCGTCTTCCTCGCCAGGAGGATCCTTTCCCCAAACCCGTGCGGGGCTGCCCGCCTGGTGGGCACCCACCCTTCCATCCCAGCCGGGCTCTGTGCCCGCGGGAGGAGAGGCGGCATCCTTGGAGTGGGCAGGAGCTCCGAGCGGGAGCGGGGAGGAGTGATTCAGCCCTCAGCTGGCGAGCTCGCCCTGCCTACCCTTTGTTTATTCCTGCTCCACTCAGAAGCTCGCGTGTGCCGAGCAGGAGGATGAGGAGCTGCGCTGCGGGGAGGCAGCAGCCTCCGAGCACGGAGCGGGGCTTGCGCCGCCCTGGGTTTGCTCGGGGATGCAGGGATGGATGGACCTGGGACCCCTGGGCTGCCATGCTGCCTGGTGGGCACGCATGGGTGTCCCAGGGGGGACATCACAGCACGGGAGAGGCCTGGGGAGAGCACGCAGCTCCGCTTTGGCAGGAGGGAGGAAGGGGAGGCCTGCCCAGAGGGATGCTCCGCGTGGGAATCTCCACCCTTGGGCTTGGTTAAGTGGCTGGTGGAGGAAGGCCAAGCCGTCGTCTTCCTCAAAAGCTCCCACCGGCTGAAAGAGCCATCCAAGGGAAGGCTCGTGGGACCCAGCGAAGGGACTCCCGTAGAGCATCCCCCCCCAGCCCGTGCCAATCCGGAGGGCCCCGGTGCAGCTGCCTCTGGGTAGAAGCGGGACAGAGCGGGAAGCACCCCAGGAGAGCCCTGCCGAGAGGAAGCAAGAGGGTGAAATGCACATTAGAAGCAAGGTTTGTGTCCATTACTGCCAGAGAAATCAGCCGCCGCTGGAAGAGCCAGCGCCGGGCAAACCGGCTGATGCTGCTGGATAAATCAGTGCCCGTTATGGCAGGGCAGTGGGCAGCACTCAGAGAGCCGGGCACTTAGTCCTCAATGAGATGCCACCAGCTCAGCATATGCCCAGCCTCCAAGGAGGCCCTTTGGGATCACCAGGGCCCAAATCAGTCCTCAGAGGTTTCCTGTGTCCCCCATCACCCTCCTTGCAGCCCTTTTCCTCTGATGTTCTTGGGGTGGGGGGGGGAAGGAAGTGAATAAAGAGGAGCAAAAGGCCTGGCAGAGGTAGCTGCTGTAGAAGGGCCCACCCTGAGGTCTCCAGGGCAGCCTGGCATCCTCCCTCAGCCCGGGCTGGGCTCTGACCGGCAACGCTCCTCTAGTCCGTTCCTCTGCGAGCACCGGGGCTGCACCGGCGGCGGAGGAGCGGGGACTGCGGGTGTGCCCCCCTATCCATCCCCCCCCCCGCAACCCAAGGGCTACCGGTGGCCCGGGGGCGACCAGCCCCCAGTTGTCCTCAGCGCCCGCCCCTCTTGATCGCGGGGGCAGGCGCTGGGGCTGCCGGTGTCGCAGCACCGGAGACGGCAGCCCTTCCCCGAGAAGCACCGCTCCCCCC
>NW_015090862.1:368266-372867 GCF_001431845.1 Calidris pugnax
GTGTGTGTGTGAGTGTGTGTGCCGCGGGTGCCCGCCGGTGCCGGGTTTACACCGCGCCCCGGGGTGCGGGTCCGGCTGGCGGGGAGCGGTGCGGGCAAAGGAAGGGACAAGGGGGCCGGGGGCTCCCCGCCGCGGGGTGTGTGTGTCCCCGGGCCCTGCTGCCCCCCAGCCCCTCCGGTCCTGATCCCCCCCCCCCCCTGCTCTGCCCGGGCGTTTTCCCTCTGCTGCTCCCCTCCCCAGCACCCCCTTTCCCCGCAGCCCCTCCAGCCCCTGCGGGAAGGACGGCGTGTGGCCAGTGCGGGGTTGGGGTCCCGGCCCCCCGAGGCTGGTTGACTCGCCCAGCCAAGGGCTGGGGCTTGGTGGTGCCCAGGCGAGGGCAGAGCTGCATCCTGATGTGGTTGCCCTCCTCCTCCTCCCCTGGGGAGGTAAGCAGATGAGTTAGCCAGCCTGGAGCAGATTACATATTCTGGTAGGGTATGGCCGGGACAGGAGGGGGATCAGCCCTCAAACCCAGCTCCCCACCAGCAAGGGTTAATTCAAGAGGAGTAATCAGCCCTCTGCCTACCCCCAAGGGAGAGACACGAAGGGTTAAATACAGCACTACACTCCTGAGTGACCAGGCAGGAGCCATGGGGGGTAATTTTTTGTATCGGGGGGCTCACCCCTCCATTTCCAGCTCCCCAGCCTGGAGGTAGGTGAGTTGGGGCTGGAGGGTGTTGCTGCTGGATGGGGTGATTCCTCAGGCTCCAGAGGGGGATGTGGGGGCACTGAAGGGTCCCCCAGCCTGGGCTCAGCCCCATGCACAGGATCCAGCCCGGAATACTGGAGCTGCTGGGGAGGGTCAGTCTGTCAGCGTGGGCTCAGCCCTCGGTTTGCTTCTGGCAGAAAAAAGAAGGGGTTAATGTTGAAGAGGCTTTGATTTCGAGGATGCCCAAGAGCCTGCTGGCCGGGAGGGATTTGGGAGCCCTCCCAGGCAGTGCCATTGCTTGTTGCTTTCTGATACCATGTGTAGGTTATCGGATTTTTTTCACCTTGCGCCTTGCGTGTATAAATAGCTCCCAGGGAAGGGCAGGGGCAGGGCTCGCTCCAGGTGCTGGAGGTGCCACCTCCGAGGAGCCACGGGAGCCTTGGTGCCACCTGCAAGAAGAAATGGGAGTGTTGGTGCCCTGAAAGTGATGTGTGCTGGGAGGGAGGAGGGGGGGGGACAGTGGGAGAGCGTGGGCACCGGTGGGATCGGGTCTCCTCGCTGTGGGCGCGTGCTGGTTGCCTCTCTCTGCCTGTCACTAGCCCACCTTGCCCGAGCACTCACCATCCACGATCCTTCCCCAGCAAAACGCCCTTTTTTGGCAAGCGATTCTCTACCTGCTGGCCTGCAGCGGGGGACCGGTGTGACAGCCCCACGCTCCCCCTCTCCACAGCCCACACTGTTCTCCAGCATCTCTGCCCGCGGGGGGAGCATGGGCAGAGCAGTTCAGGCATCCCCAGGAGCAGCTCTGTTCCACCAAACCGCTCCTTCTCCCTTCTCCCTCCATCTCCCCTTCCTCTGCACCACCTACCAGAGCCCGGCTCTGAAACCATAGCCCTTCCACATCCCCACCCCAGCCCTCTGAAACGATAGCCCTTCCACATCCCCACCCCAGCCCTCTGAAACGATAGCCCTTCCACATCCCCATCCCAGCCCTCCCGCCAGCATTAACCCTCTCCTCCCTGCTCTGCCACCTGCAGCAGCCCTGACCTGACCTTCACGCCTGCTGGAGACGATGGCCATGGAGCAGCAGCAGCAATGCTGTGCCTCCAGCCACCCCTCCGGCACAGGGGGGGTCTGCAAGGACCTCACCAGGGGCTGCCTGCGCTGCCCAACCCATCCCCACCCCAAAGACAGCTATTCCAGCCCCACACCACCACAGCCCAAACCTTTGTTCGACCCCCTTCTTCTGCATCCACTCCCCCCATTCCAACTGCACGCCTTGTCCTTCTCCTGGACCTCTCACAAAGGCAAATGGCCAGGAATGCCCCGGTGCCTGTCCCAAGTGCCACGGAGCCGAGGGGAAGGCTCGCTCTCTGGGTGAACAAAGCCCCTCTCAGCCCCCCACCCATCCCAGCAGTGTGGGCTGGGGCTGGTGGGAGGAGATGCCTGGGCTGCCCGTGCCTTCTCGCCTGCTGCTCCTGGCTCCTTCCCGGAGCACGTCAGCGCGGTGGCTTCATACCACGGAGGAGAAGTGATCTCTGAAGCTGGCAAGGCTGGTGAGCATGGCCGAGACAGAAATGTCCCCCCCCAGGCAAAAGCTTCCATGTCCTCCTGCAGACACGCTGGGGCAGGTTTCCCCATAGCCAGGCCCTTCTGCTCCCTCCCCTGGGTTGGGGACAGACACTCTCTAGAGGCAGCAGTATCCCCCGATGGGGACTTTGCAGGTTACCAGATAGCAATGAGGGGCTTCCCTCTCAGCTGTAAGCCCCCAGCCAGCAGCTCGGAGCTGGGCAGGGGCACCTGGGTGCTCGGGCAGCCCCAGCTTGCACCGAGGCTCCCCTGGGACGGGCTGGAGGAGGCAGTGGAGCTGAGTTTACAGCACCTGGGGAAGAGTCAGGTTTTCCAAGGCTTTTTGTGGAGGGATTAATTACAAAACGAACGGTTCTGCTTCTGTAATACCGTACCGTGCTGCAGTTACTCTACACCTATAACGTAATTACTCTGTGATACCTCTAATTACCACTGTTTCATATCACTGGAAGGTTAACGGCATGACTGAATGACTTATTATTCCTTTAGTTTCCTACTTAATACAGCCACCCTAATGATGCTGAAGTTGATACTGCTTGATGTATGTAACAAGTATAAAATCCTGTAACTTGAGGTTTAATTTCAGAGGCTGATAAATCACTGTATAATAACGCCACAATTATAGTGTAATTATAGTGTAATTAACAGTTGGTGAATTATAAAGCACAACCGAACCTATTGTGGTTCGATGAGGATTGATACACTCCTCCAGGTGTTGCCTTGTGTAGGTGGTTGTCACTGGGCAGTGATGGGCCTGGGGGTGTTGGATGGCTCTTGGGTGGGGGGCTCCTGTGACAGCTCTGGGGTGTCCCCTGTGTCAGGGCTGGGACTTGGACCCGTCCCCTCAAGGCTAGGGAAGGACATGTTTGCAATGGGCACATCTCTGTCAACATCTAAAAAAGACATAAAAAAGACATTGAGGTGCTGGAGCGGGTCCAGAGAAGGGCAACAAAGATGGTGAGGGGTCTGGAGTCTTATGAGGAGAGGCTGAGGGTGTTCAGCCTGGAGAAGAGGAGGCTGAGGGGAGACCTTATTGCTCTCTACAACTACCTGAAAGGAGGGTGTAGAGAGATGGGGGTCGGTCTCTTTTCTCAAGTCACAGGCGACAGGACAAGAGGAAATGGCCTCAAGTTGTGCCAGGGGAGGTTCAGGCTGGATATTAGGAAAAATTTTTCACTGAAAAATTTTTTCACTGAAGGGGTTATCAGCCATTGGAATGGGCTGCCCAGGGAGGTGGTTGAGGCCCCATCCCTGGAGGTGTTCAAAAGACGGGTTGATGTAGTGCTGGGAGGTATGGTTTAGTGATGATGCTCCTTGTTTGTTGTGTGGGTGTCTATTTTTGTCAGTTAGGTTGACGGTTGGACAAGATGATCTTTAAGGTCCCTTCCAACCTAGAAGATTCTGTGATTCTGTGATCTGAGCGGAGAATGCGATTCTTTTGAGGTGTGGAAGCTGGTGGAAACAGAGAATGTGATTCTTTTGAGGTGTGGAAGCTGGTGGAGAGACAGTTTTTGATGTCACCTCAGCCGAGCCCTGCCAGCCCTTGGGTCCCCCCTTGGCTCGTGGGCCCTTGGGCAGTTTGGCTGGGCAGCGCTGGCGCTGGGGTGGACATTAGCAGCACCGTTGGCTCCTATTGACTCTCCTCCTATGGTCCAGGCTGACGTGAGCCCAGTGTCTCCGTACTCACCCTTTATACTTGATACCAGCCACCGTGGCAGGGGTTTGGAGCCGGCGAGAGGAGGGCACAGAGGGTGGTGCAAGTCACGGCACAGCTTGGCGAGGGAGGGTGTTTGCCCGGGTCTCGAACGCGTGCGATGCACTGAGTCAGCAGCTCTCCTCCCTCCTCTGCTAAACCCCGAGGAGCCAAGGGAGCAGGGTTTATCCTGCTGGGAGCAGAAATGGCTTTCGGTGGGAAGAGAGCCAGCAGAGCTTGGTCAGGTAGCGAGGAAGGCTGAGATGAGAGAGATGAGGGCTACGAATGCTTAACTCAAATCAAACAACCCAAGGAAAATAAAGGCAGAAAGCAACTGAAGGCCGTGGCCTCAATTTTCTGCCAAGCCCATTCCTCCCCCCCTCTCCCTTTCTCTATCTGGGGGAGTGAAAACCGGAGCTTGCGGAGGGGAATGGCTGCACGGAAAGAGATTTCCATGCTTTTCCTTGTGACCCTGGCTGGGGACATGTCTTACTAACAGCCACTTTAGGTGGGGGTTTGAGTGTGCAGCCTTTTGGGACGGTGTCAGGGTGTGTGCGACACGGAGAGAGGAGCATCCAAGGACAGGGCAGGCTTGGGGAAGGGGAGAAACACCAGCCATGACACCCCCCC
>NW_015090862.1:372877-609744 GCF_001431845.1 Calidris pugnax
TGTCAGCAGTGCTGCGTGGTCTCTGCCCCCCCCTTGGCACGGCAAGCCAGGAGAGAGACAGGTCGCACAGAGGTGGCCGTGTCTGAGCAGGCAGCCTTAATTGTCAGCTTGACCCAGACAATCGAATAAATGTTAATAAATGCCACGGAGGGCCTCATCTCCTCTTTAGCCCAGGCAGGGAGCGTGAGGCTCCCTCCATCCCTGAGAGCAGCAGGTCACGCCGGCTGGCTCGGGGAGGGGGGCACAGCGGGGGGAGAGCCCAGCTTGAGCAGAGACCCCACAGCCCTGGAGATAATGGCCATGATGGGGCAAGACCCGGGGGATTCCCACCTTGTGGGAGCAGCAGTTAGGAGCAGAACCCATTCGCACCATGAGGACGCACAGAGGGTATTGATGTATGGCCAACAGCGTGGCCATGTTTTGGGGAGCCCTGCCATGAGCCCCACCAGCAGCTCAGCCCTCCCTCTGGCCTCACCGACACCTTGGCCACCATGCCCTGCCCTCCATGGCCCCATGCCCCATCCAAACAGCAGCTCCGTTAGCACACGACTCGGCTAGGCCCTCCTCACGGGGGCCAGGGAGCTTGGCTTGGTTTCACTCATTCTCCTGGTTAAGCACAGAAATGGCTTCTGTTTAACCATCCTGCCTGTTTTCTTCCATATTTTTTTTTTCATGTGTCTCTATAAGCCAGTCAGCCTTTCGGTGCCCGTGGCATCCTGCAGTGAACATGTGTCCACACGTGGACATGATTCCCCTGGGCTTCAGAGCTAGGTGTCCCTGGAGGTGTCCTGGTTAGAAGCTAAAGGCTTGGCCCACTGTTGAAGCTCTCATGTCCCTTGTCTCAGGGCTGAGGTCGTGTCCTGAGCTGGGGACAGTCCTGTGGGTGAGCTAGAGGGTCCCTGGAGAGAGTGGGGACGGGGTGAGGAGGTGCAGGGCTGAGCTGTGCATCCCAAGACATGGTTCCTGCAGCCCGACACCATCCGAGTGATGCTCAAATGGCAGAATACCTGCTGGCAGCCACCAGGCTGGGCTGGTCCCCTGCCCTGGGGGACAGAATGGCCACTGGTCCCTGAGGGATGTGCCCATGAGCACCCATTGCTGCCCTTGCTGCTGTGGTGCAGCCCAGCCCCTGCCATCCCACATGGCCCTTGTTCCCTTGGCAGCCCTTGCTCCCCACCACCCCACGTTGCTCTTAGTTATCTCTGTAGGACCCACAATCTTTTTTTTTTTTTTTGGTCGTTTCCTTTCTGTTTCTTCATCAGAATGCAAAACATTAAATATCGCTCTTGTAATTATGGTTAATTTCATAACCAGCACCTTAATTGGATTGGTCTCTGATGGGGAATTCTCGTAGGAGGGAGAAGCAGAAATATTTTGACGTGATCTATTCTTTCAGCTCATTGTTTGGATTTGAGATGTCAAGTGTGAAATGGGAAACAACCGATTTAGACCTTGGAGGCAACCTGGGAGTGGGGAGCAAGGTCTGAGCCCTCCTGGGGGCTCTTCTTACCCTCTGCACAGGCACGTGGGCAAACCTCTCCCTCCCGTACCTGAACCCAGATGTCCCTACTGGTCCTTCAGGCTGGGGAGAGTCAAATGGATATGGTCTGACCCTAAAGACGAGCCTGGTGATGCTGGGAATTGGGCAGGGAAGGGTCCAACGGCATCACCAAACCCGGACACCACCCCCTCTTGCGCCTCAACAAACCAGGTTATTTCAGCACTGCTGCTGAGGGTGGCAAGTCCTGTGGGGGCCCCAGTGGCCCCCCCAGCACTCAGCTGGGGCTGTGCCACGCTGTGGGCGTCCCACGGAGCGTGTCGCGCTGTCGCTTTGGGCTTGAGCTACGATTTGCTCCGGGAAACATGGAATTGCGCTGCCATTAGGTGCTGCCATTAAACTGATTTGTGCTCAGCCTGTTTATCCTTTTCAATGGGAAACGATACAGAAGCTGAACCGAAATGGAAACCCTGGCCTTGCATTTCCGATTTAATTTCTATGCACTGTGTTTCCCCGTGATTGCTTTTGTTCTCACGTACAGCCCCGAGTGCAGGCTCCGTGTTATTATCCACATCACCGGGGAGAAGGAGGAAAGGGCGGAAAGCGTCTCTTTCAGCTCGAGCAAAACACAGCAAACCCTCCCCCCCCCAAAAAAAAGCAGCCCTCCATCCAGGGCAGCGGGGGAACCACTCCATCCCCATCCTTTTTCTTTGTGATCAGCACAGTCACCCGCTGGAAGGCAGAAAAGGCCAGGGAATGGTGCAGCTCCCCACGGGGCGGCTGAGGCTGCCGCGGTGCTGACACCCCGTATCACAGGTGTTAAACCCATTGTGCTTTTTGCCCTTGCTCCAGCTGCTTCGAAGCCCCGGGGCAGCACTGCCCACCCTGCACTGAGCCCTTCCCCAGCACCACGCTGCACCTTCCCAAAGCACCCGGGGCTGAGATTTGCTGGGGCACAGCGCCCGCAGCCAGCACCAGCTGGGCTTGGGGCACCTTTCCTAGTGAAATCAGTGCATGAGATTGCCCTAAAAGCCCCCAGAGGTTCCAGTGATTCATTTTCACCTCTCTACCAGCATTTTTCCTTCTTGCTTCGGTGGTGGGGGGAGAACTGGGGTTTGGGGGCAGTGCCAGGACCCCAGGCCTCAACCAGCATTTTTCCTTCTTGCTTCAGTGGTGGGGTGGAGAAGTGGGGTTTGGGGGCAGTGCCAGGACCCCAGGAGTTCTGTGAGCAGTCCCCATACCTCCAGAGGGCACATGTCTGTGGGGCTGGCAGCAGCCAGAGCCCAAATCTTGGCCAAACCACATCCCGCAGCACCTCCCTGGGCGCAGGGGTTTGGGCTGGGAAGGGGTGATGAGGTGGTGACCCCTCGTCCCCATCTGTGGTGACCCCTGGTCCCCGTCCTGCTGGCACTGCCCGGCCGCCCGCGCCCGCGGTACCTGACTGCAGGACAGGCGGGCTCAGCCGCGGCTCGGCACAGTTTGTTTTTATCTCATCTATTTTATTGTTGAATGAAACAATAACAGCAAATACAGGCCCTGAAGACAAGCCATAAATAATGCAAAAATCAAACAAGCGAGAAAGGGGCAGGGGAGGGGGGGGAGGAAAAAAGAATTATATATGTAAAAGCAGCACAAAGAAAGCCAGGCTGGGAAGAGGAATCTTCACTCCACCTTTGCCATCACTCATGCTTGCTTTGGCTCCCTATTTTCTCCACTTCTCTCTTTCTGGAAATTCCTGCAGCACTAAATTTGTTATTATGTGAACAAAGCTTAATAATAACTGGGGGGGGGGAAGAGAGTGAGAGATCTGGCTTGTGGGAAGGAGTCAGGAAAGGAGGCAGATGGAGAGGACGGGGGCTTTCATCTCTCACAGTGTCCTGAAACACAGCCTTGCCCCTGCCCCAGCCCACCACCCTGCTCTGCCCCTGCATCCCTGTGGGCAGGGACAGCTCTGCCGATGCCACCCAGCGCTTGTGGGGCCGTTGGTCCTGGCAGCAGGGCACACGAGTGCCCTCACTGTCCTGTGTGGCTTCTCCCACCCATGGGCTAGCTCAAAGCCATCTCTGCTGGGCTGGGCTGCCGGCGGCCTCTCACAAAAGGCTTCTGAGGCCACTTATTTTAGGCAGCAGTATAAAAATATCAGGGCCGGTCCTAAAGGGAGGTAAATCAGCAGGTTTCCTTGGAGTCAGCAGAGCTGCCGGGTTTATGTCCTCTGAAGTCCTCTCGCTATTATCCCAAAGGTTTCCAGGGGAAGACGCAGCGCCCCGGAGCAGCCCTTTGTACTGTTCTAGGGATCCTGCACGGGTTGTAGGGGTATTTAAGGGCTGTGGCACGGGAACAGAAGTGGTGCTGTAAGTACGGTCTGAGCTTAAATTAAATGTAAGGGACGTGGCCGGTCCCTGGCAGCAGCGTTGCTCTGTAGCACTACAGGCTCCTGACACGCTGGCTGGTCCCCGCTGGCTGTGGCCGTGCAGCGTTTGGGGACTTTGGTGTGGGGTTGTCACCTTCAAGCGGTGGCAGGGACACAGTGGGGACACAGCGGCTCAGACCCGTGGCTGTTGGAGGGGGGGGTCACACAGCAAAGCTTTGCCAATGTCCCCTCATGGCCCTGTGGAGTGGGGTTGCTCCTGGGGCCAGGATGTGGGGCTGGTTCAGTCTTTGCTCCCATGTTGAGCCAGCCCTGGGTAAAGGAGGGCAGAAGGTGCTGGGGGTGCTCCCCCATCTCTGCTCGGGGCCCTGGTTTTCTGCTCTGGGTGCTGAGCAGAGCTCTGGGGCACTGCAGGGCCATGGGACACCTTTTTGGCAGAGGCTGATGGCTGGAGGGGACGGGATGTCCCCAGGCAGGGAGCGGTGGGGAGGGAGAAACTCGTCTTGGTGCCAGACAGCAGCCCCTGCCAGGCCCTTGGTGGTGCCCCCAGGTGTGGGGCAATTGGGAATTGCCAGGAGTAGCCACTCAGCCTGGCAGGGCTTGCCCACCCCGCTGCTGGGAGGCTGGCACTGGCCACGACACAGGGACCATTCCTGGGGGCTGGTGCCCGGGGTTGGGGCGGTCGGGAAGCCACCGGTCACTTGACCAAGGTGGCCCCATACAGAAACGCCATCTGCTCCTGCTCTGGAGGAAACGTGCTCTGGCAGCGGGGTGACTTTGTACCAGCCGCTCTGATGCTGGATCAGGTGGTGTCCTGCCCCTGACAGAAAGGCAGGGTTCAGCCCGGGCACCGTCCGGCCGTGCTCCAGCCGATTCAGCAGCGCTGCCACGGGGTGCTGAGCCACACAGAGCCACCCTGGCAGAGCCCAGTGGGCAAACCAGCCCCACTGCCTGGGCTGGCCCCCTTTCTCCAGTCCAAAACCCACCCCTGCTGCCCGGGGCAGGGCCCTCAGTGGTGCTGGGGCTGCTCCTGGGGCTGCTCGGAGGAGCGCAGAAGGTGTTTGGGTACCTTCAAGCCCATTCTCAGGAAAAACCAATCCCTCTGGTGTGACAAGAAGGGGTGGGTGCCAGCCACGGCTGGGCTGTGCTGGGAGGTGAAGGCAGTTTTCTCCCTGTGTGAGGAGGAGTGGGGACAGTGGCCTGAGCTCTTGGCAGCTGGCAGTGCCCTGCTCTCCCCAAAGCGCCTTTGCAGGTGCCACCTCGGGGATGGCCGTGTCCCGTGACTCCTTGCTGGCCCATGGGCACGTCGAGGCAGAGCACGAGGGGTGACTTCACAATGTCATCGTGACTCTGGCGCCTCTCCCAGAAGACACTCATCCCACAGACCTTTCTTTAACCTCTCTGGTACAAATGTTTCCATAGCCCTAAGAAGAGGATGAGGTTTTTCCATCCTCCTTTCACAGCTACGGACAGGGAAGAACGATCACCTATGGAGACCCTCATGCTCTATTGAAGCTGCCTCTACCCAACACTCCTCATCACTCGAGTGCCTGCTGAGCTGGGTGCCTTCAGGTGAGCACCTAAAGCATCCTGGTGACCCACCCCGTGTCCACAAAGACAGGAATCTCAAGGAGATGCACCAAAATAAAGAAATAAAAAGAAGCCCCATTCAACAAGCTGGTGCACATTCTTCCCGGCCTCCCAACGTGGGTCATTCTCCTGCTGATCCAGCCCGAAAAGTCTCTGGCACTGGAGTCCCAAGGCTGACCCAATCTTCTCCCAGCAAAACCAGCTCTGCTGCTTTTTGTTTCACAAGCAGAAGAAAAGGCAGCCTCCTCCCATCTTGCCCACCATGGGAAGCGTTGAACCACCAACTGGCAGTGGCTGCGGTGGGGTAGCTCTTGTCCTGGCCACCCCGGTCAATGAGTAGGGGAGCGGGGCTGGCTCCGGGCCTGAGCTCCATGGTGTGCTGCACCCTTTACACTCCTCATTTATCTCTTGCTAGCTCAGGGCTTTACGCCCCCGGCATCCACAGCTGCCTTTGCAATTACTTATTGATCACTTGTCAGGATGTTTTCTTTGCTGATGGGGCACTGAAGCATGTGCAGCCAAAGAGAGAGAAAAGACATGAAAAAAACCACGCAGGAGCAAAGGTGTGAGGAGGGCGAGCGGCTCCTGCACAGATGTGAGCGCAGCAAGAAACAGCCTCAGCAAAAACTGCTCTGAGCTTCAGCGTCCTGCAGAGGATCTCCTTCCCCTTGCCCTGCTCCAATAACCTGCCTGCCGAGCCTGAAAACCGCTCTCCAGGTTGGCTCTGGGCCATTGCTGGTTGTCCCTCCACCCTACGTATCTGTCCCTGCGTGGGGTCAAGCAGAGCCACAGCCCAGGGCGAAACCAGTGGGTGGCTGAACCCAAGCTCCCCCTTCCAGCCTCCCAGCCCACCTCTTTCCTCCCTTGTGCATCCCCCTCCCCTTCCTTCTGCTCTTCTCACCCTTTGGCTTGGTGCTTGCCTGACTTGGTCCCCTGCAGCGCTGGGGGCACCAGGTTTTGGGTGGCAGAGCCCATTGCCATGAGGACAACGCCGTGGGGCAGGGCAGTCCCGCGGGTGGCTGCTGGGGGGTATCTGGTGCCAGGCAGGCGGTGGCAGTGCCGGAAGGGGATTTGCATCTTAAATAGTTCTTCATGCTCTTTTACAGCCTCAGAGCAACTGCCAGAGCAGATCAGGTTGCAGCACACCTATTCCAGGCTCCCTCCGTGGAGCAGCTGAAAGCAGATACTTCGGAAAGCCAAGCAAAAGCTCCCTCTGGAGAGTCACACTTTCCTGGGGGTGAGGGGGAGCCGGTGACCTGGGCAGCTTGGGGGGGCTGGGGGTGGTCTCCTCTCTGGCCAATTTGCCACGGTTCATTGCCTTGCAACGACTCACTCGTGTGTCCCCACCACCCTGAACGAGGCACAGCATCCAGCTCAGCTTCTGCCCGTTTCTCCCCCACTTCCCACACCCTCCTGTGCTGCTTCTGGGGGATTTGGGGCCAGGACAGGACACAGGGAAGTCCTTTGCACTGCAGCCCTTTGGTTTTGTGTCCTTCCTTAACACCCATGCATTAGTGAAGGCCCAGGAGAATTGTGGCAGGAGCTTTCCATCACCCAGCTTTCTTTTTATTCATATGAAGCAGTATGGTCCCCTCTACGGTGTGTGCTCCAGCCCCTGCTCCCACCCATCCCAGAGGAGAGCAGCTACTACCAACCCCTGCACTCTGGGGACTGGGTGGGAAGAGAGGAAGAGGAGGATGAGGATAGAGCAGGTGGAGTGGGGAGGAGGGAGGGACAGACCAAGAGGGCCCACAAATGCGCGCTGGACAGAGGGGGAATGATGGAGAGGGAAGGAAATGGGCAGGAACGTGTTCGGCAAATTAAAGCTGCTCCCTTTGTTTTGCTGCTTTGCAGATAGCTCCAGGAACACTTAGTGCAGAGCCTGGGGTCTGGATAAGCAACTCTTTTAGCAGCAGGAAAGGTTGTTAAATATTTATTTGTAAACCTGGAGTCTTTATCTCTAAAATGTAGTCAAGTTCAATAAAATTTGATTTAGCTGGAGCGGCTTAGAGGAGACGAGAGCGCTGACTCCTAGCGCTGTGTCTCGGAGGCTTCATGCAGAGCTGGCCGGCCAGAGATGGGGGTGAGCCCCCCAGGTGACCCCCCCCTTGTCCTGTAGCCCAGTGTGGGTGCCCGGTGCTGCTGGGATCAGGCTCTCTCCTGTGTGCCCCACGGCACCGCAGCAAGGTCGGCTCCGGCAGGGATGGGGGGGGGTGGGACGTGCTTCCCTGGTTCTGCTGAGCCCCCGGAGCACTGTGGGCCCCCCTGGGGACATGGCTGGCTTCATCCTAAATTGCCTGTTGTCATTTGATGCTCTCCAAAGCATCTGGTTCAAGGGTGACCGTCTCCCGCGCTGTAATTTATGGCTGCCAGGTGGGGGTTGTAGCTGACGCGGGGATTTTTGCCGCTCGCTCGCCGTCAGCGCAGCGGAGCAGACGGAGCACTCGGTGCCGAGGAGCACCAGCCCAGCCCTGGCTGCCGGGCACCCCGGTGGGGTGCTGAGCAGAGGACAGCCCGGGGTGACAGTGGGGGGCACGGCCAGGCGTGTGGACCCCCCTTTGGGACAAGAGAGGCGGTGGCAGCCTCAGGAGCAGACCCAGGTGCCCAGGCTGGGCTCCCTCCTGGGTTTGGTTTCCCCGGGGTTGTTCTTTGTGCACCAGGGCAGCCTGTGCCCGTCATGAGGGGGTGAACCCCCACACTTGCCAGCTCCAGCCCCACAGGCCACATTTCCAGGCACAGGCCCAGAATAGCATCTTTCCTCCCAGCACTGTTCCTAGCTGGAGACACTCAGCAGGTCCTGCTGCATTTAGCACTGAGGCCCTGGCACTCCAGTGCCCATCTGCTCCTCTCGGGGCGAGTCTGGCAGCTTCCCCTGGGCTGGGGTTGTACTTTGGAGCCCTCGTCCCCAGGCATCAGGGTGGCGAGGACGGGTCAGTGGATGCCACAGCTTTGGGCACAATTTTTGCTTTGGTTTGTACTGGTTTGCTCAGTGCCTGGAGGCTGTGAGTCCGGCAGCTGCTCCTTTCTTATCGATTCTTCCTTTTTATGTGAGAAATGAGAGCCACGCTCCTGCCAGAGGGCTGCAGCTCTCGCTGGGCTGGCCTGGCCTGTGAATCACAGCCGGGCAGCCTGATCCTGCCTGGCAGCTCCTGCTGGGGCACCTTTCACCCCTCTTCCTCCTCGGAGTAAGTCTGGGAGGGCTTCAATTTTTGGAAAGCCCTTGGTGGAACTTTGTCTGAGCCACCTCCTAGTTTCTTGCAATTGGCAATTGTTGAGAATGGCCACTGCCATCTCTACCTGGTGGCACCAAGCCCTGTCCCCAGAGCCACCCAAGCCCATCTGAGGTACCCACAGCCCCAGTGCTGGGCACCGTGGCACCCTGTGGTGACAGACACAGAAAGGCCAGCCCTGACTTGGGGCTGAGGTTTGCTGATGCCCCGCAAGTCCAGCTGCTGGTGGGGAGGGAAGGGAGGGGAAGGGGGGGACATGTGACAGTCACTGTAAAGCCACACGCGGGTTGTTGACCTCAGCACACATGAAAAAGAAAAAAAAAAATCACAATTTGACTCATTTTTAGAAGGGCACTTCTTAATATCCACCTCACCTTGAAGCGCGAATATTCGTCTCTGAAACAGTCAGAGGTAAATGGGAACCAGAAGTGATTTAAAGCTCATCTTAGCCCAGAATTTTTCAGCTTATTCATTGTCTTTCTCCCAAAGCTCGTCTGTGGCTCTGGCTATTAAGATTACAGATGTTTTTGTCAGGGATTGTATTTATCACGGATTTAAATTTAGCTGAGAACTAATAACACGTGAGGTGTGTCTAGACTTTAGTTCTACACAGGCGGGCTTGCCTCGCCCCTAACGCCACGCAGAGTGGCCTTGGTCCTTTGTCACCTCTGCCCAGACCAGCACAGGGCAAGCAGCTGGGAGCCAGATGTGTGGGCACAAGCCTCTGCCCACATCTGGGAGGACGGGGGAGCTGTGTGTGGGGCTCCATGGAGGGATTCAGCTCTTCCCTTCCACCCCGCATGGAGCTGCACGCACGGACAGAGCTGAAATTTCAGCACAAACCACATCCAAATAAGGCCGGCTGCCTGGCACTCTAATGAGCTGCAGCCTTTTCAGCCCTGGTATAATTAAGCCCCTCAGACTGTGTTTTGTTTTGCACGCAGTGTTTTGCTTTCTTTGATGGCTTTCTCAGCGTGGCTGTGAGGAGCGGGAATTGGTTTCAGAGCGGCACGGGCCAAGGGAGGCTGCGAGCGAGCCGGCACGCGATGGCAGCCCTGGGAGCAGTGATGCCACCAGCACCTCCCTGCCCATGGGGAGAGGTGGTGAGGGTGGTGTGGGGACCCCCTGGCAGCCCAGCATCATAGACTGCTTAGAGTTGGAAGGGGCCTTAAAGATCATCTAGTTCCAATCCCTTGCCTTGGGTAGGGACACCTCCCACCGGAGCAGGTTGCTCAAAGTCCCATCCAGCCTGGCATGAGCCTGGGGAGCAAATCCAGGTGCAGCCCTTCACCCAAGAGCCCCCGGGCACCAGCATGTCCCTCCAGTGGGTCCCAGCCCTGGCATCACAAGGGTGATGGCAGCCCCAGTTGTATCTGTACGGCTGCCCAGCACGGTCAGCACTAGGGAGGTGATGACACGGGAGATGATGGATTGTAAATACCCGGCAAATGGCTCTTTGCAGCCTGGCCCAGGCCCAGGCCAACCCACTGGAAATGTCTCCAGCGGACTGGGACGTGCTGGCCCAAGGCCAGGGAAAGGGAGCTTGGCGATGCTGCCAGGGGAGCCGTGCCGGATCAGCTCCTGGCATCGCACCCCTTCACTTGGGGGGTGATGGGCTTCGGGTGGTCCCCAGCGACCAGCCCCACGGCAGAAGCAGCAGGGAAAGGGGCAGGAGGAGGGCAGTGAGCTGGGACAAACCCATGGGAGAACTTCTGTAGGGACTCCGGGACCTCACAGCCAGGCCTCCTGGTGGTTTCCGAGATGGTGCTGGTGGACATCATCTTTCATCCTTGCATCTTGAAAGGAAATTTTGAATAATTTGAATGTGGTTTTGGGAATAAAAGCTATAGTTGGGTCATGAAATGATGAATATGAACAGAGGCACTGGAAGTAATGCACAGAATGCATACCAGATCCATAAATAGTGCCGGAGCAGGGAAAGTAATGCCCAGGATACATAATGACGGATACAAAGGGGGCCAATGGCAGTAATGTATTGTGTATATTCAGCGATAGCCATAAATAGCATTAGTGGGAGCGATGCAGAGTGTGCACATAACAATAGATATAAACACAGGCCGGAGTCGCTCTATGTCTAATATGCAATATTAATATGATTTGATTCCTCATAATGGCTCGAACAACAAGGAAATAAATGCAACCGAGGCAGCGCTTGCCAAGGGGCCAGGGGGGTTCTGGGCCAGACTGTAACCTCGAGTGGGTCTCCCAGCCCTCCCCAGGGAAGGCAGTAGGAGGCCGGGCATTACCCGGTGGAGACTGGGCAGCCCCCTGGACCCCCCCTGGCCCTCACATCGGGCCATGGCTCTCCCTAGACAGATACACTGGCTGGTGGCTGTTTCTCAGAGAGGAAGGGTGCGGGTCTGCACCTCGTGGGCAGGTATGGTGGGAGGCAAGGGACTTACCCTGGGGGGGGACACCCCAAACCCAGGCTGCTGCGGAGACCCGGGGAGCACGGAGGCAGGGGACCAGTCCCCATGGAGCTGTCACCATTGCTCCCCACTCAGACACCCCGCTGACCCCCAGGTGGGGTTCCCCGAGATGCTCCATCCCACGCTCAGCTCCTCTGCATTTGCAAAAGCAGCCTTTAGATTCAGGCTCCCATCTATAGGGAACTGAATAATTTCAAGAGCTTAAAATAGGATGTAGATAGATGTGTTTAGTATTAAATTATTATTTTTTTTAAGAAGCCGAGGAAGCGAGATCTGTCTGACACGGATTCCTCAAGGCTTTCCACTCACAGTCTGTGCACGTTCAGTCATCAAACGGGAAGTTGGGGGCTGGGGAGGAGAGATGGGGAGGAAAATGAGAACCCCTGCTCTGCCTCAACGGTGCCTTTCGCCTTAACGTCAGCTCTACTGGGACGATAAACCTTTTGCTGTGGTCGTGCCCGTCGTTTTTCTCACCTCCACCTTGCTCTTTCTGTCCCCCGTGTCACCTGCAGGTGAGAGATAGGATGGTAGCTGGGGAGGCGAGTATGCGCAGCCCAATCCTGGCCTGCTGGCAGCCGATTCTCCTCCTGATGCTGGGATCCATCCTGTCCGGCTCCGCCACGGGCTGCCCGCCGCGCTGCGAGTGCTCTGCCCAGGAGCGCGCCGTCCTGTGCCACCGCAAGCGATTTATGGTCGTGCCGGAGGGGATCCCGACCGAGACCAGGCTGCTGGACTTGGGCAAGAACCGCATCAAGACGCTCAACCAGGATGAATTCGCCAACTACCCTCACCTGGAGGAGCTGGAGCTCAACGAGAACATTATCAGTGCCATTGAACCTGGGGCTTTCAACAACCTCTTCAACCTCAGGACGCTGGGGCTCAGGAGTAACAGACTCAAGCTGATCCCCTTGGGGGTGTTTACCGGACTCAGCAACCTTACCAAGCTAGACATTAGTGAGAACAAAATTGTCATCCTCCTAGACTACATGTTCCAGGACTTGTACAACCTGAAGTCTTTGGAGGTGGGGGACAACGACCTCGTCTACATCTCCCACCGGGCCTTCAGCGGCCTCAACAGCCTGGAACAGCTGACCCTGGAGAAATGCAACCTGACCTCCATCCCCACGGAGGCCCTGTCTCACCTTCATGGCTTGATCGTGCTGCGGCTGCGCCATCTGAACATCAACACCATCCGAGATTACTCATTCAAGAGGCTCTACCGCCTCAAGGTCCTCGAGATCTCACACTGGCCCTACCTGGATACTATGACGTCCAACTGCCTCTACGGGTTGAACCTGACCTCCTTGTCCATCACCCACTGCAACCTGACGTCCATCCCGTATGTGTCGGTGAGGCACTTGGTTTACCTCCGGTTCCTGAACCTGTCCTACAACCCCATTGTCACCATCGAGGGCTCCATGCTCCATGACCTGCTCAGGCTGCAGGAGATCCAGTTGGTGGGAGGGCAGCTCACCACGGTCGAGCCCTTCGCCTTCCGCGGCCTCAATTACCTGCGCATCCTGAACGTGTCGGGGAATTTGCTGACCACCCTGGAGGAGTCGGCCTTCCACTCGGTGGGCAACCTGGAGACGCTCATCCTCGACAACAACCCCTTAGCCTGCGACTGTCGGTTGCTCTGGGTTTTCCGGCGGCGATGGAGGTTGAACTTCAACAAGCAGCAGCCCACCTGCTCCACCCCCGAGTTCGTCCAGGGCAAGGAGTTCAAAGACTTCCCCGACGTCCTACTGCCCAACTACTTCACCTGCCGCCGAGCACGGATACGGGACCGCAAACCTCAGCAGATCTTCGTGGACGAAGGCCACACGGTCCATTTTGTCTGCCGGGCAGATGGGGACCCGCCCCCCGCCATCATGTGGCTCTCTCCCCGGAAGCACCTCATCTCTACCAAAACCAACGGGCGGCTCACTGTCTTCCCTGACGGCACGCTGGAGGTGCGCTACGCCCAGATCCAGGACAACGGCACCTACCTATGCATCGCCAGCAACGCGGGTGGCAACGACACCATGCTGGCCCACCTGCACGTGCGCAGCTACTCCCCAGACTGGCCCCACCAGCCCAACAAGACCTTCGCGTTCATCTCCAACCAGCCCAACGAGAGCGATGCCAACAGCACGCGCGCCACCGTGCCTTTCCCCTTTGACATCAAGACTCTCATCATCGCCACCACCATGGGCTTCATCTCCTTCCTGGGCGTCGTCCTCTTCTGTCTGGTGCTCCTCTTCCTGTGGAGCCGGGGGAAAGGCAACACCAAGCACAACATTGAAATCGAGTACGTGCCACGCAAGTCCGACGCCGGCATCAGCTCTGCCGATGCGCCGCGCAAGTTCAACATGAAAATGATTTAACCAGGCAACAATTTGCAAATAATAATGGTGGTGGTTTTTTTTTTTTTAAAAAAAAGAACAAATGAACAACTAAAAAAAAAAAAAATAATTAAAAAACAAACGTTGCTACAAACATACCGACCTCTCTCCTTCCACCACGCCCTCCGCCCCTGTCCGAACCCACTGCACCCGCACTGTCACCACCTCTTCCTCCTCCTCCTCTTCTTTATACCAGGAAAACATTCAGCCGATGTCTTCAGGACTCCTGTGTTTGTAAGAACTTTGTCTGATGGACTCTGATGTCAGATATAACCCTGAGAGGGAAAAACAACAGAGGGGGGGAAAAAAAAAAAAGAAAGAAAAAAGAAATAAAATCAATAAAAAAGTTACGAACTTTCTTCTGTAACTTTGATTTCAATAATTATGGATTTTTATGAAAACTTGAAATAATAAAAAAAACCCTATTTCCTATAGATAGTTGGAATGCAAAATCTTGACTTCTTGATCTGTCCAGTTCTGTATCTCTGGCGAGCGCTCGCCTTCTCGCCTCGGAGGCGTTTTCCAGCCGCCTCACTCAGAACAGCCCCAGGGCAGAGCCAGTCTCCTGATGCCACCAAGGGCACACGCACCCCAAAAGGCGCTTCCTGGGGTGCCCGAGCAGCACCCAGAGGAGTTTGACTTTTTCATTTCCCGAGGACTGGTTGTGGTTTTGTTCCCCATCCCACCCTCGGATGCCGGGGCTGCAGCGGTGCCCGGCGGGGCGGTTTGCCTGCCCTCTGCGTGGGGACGAGGACACGCAGCCCCGTGGCAGGGCTGGCAGCAGCTGGCCATGCCCGTGGTCCCCAGGCTTTGCCCAGGCGGTGCTGGCATCGAGACCAGGGGTACCCAGGTGTCCCCCCACCTCTTTACCTGGGGAGAGGACTCTCTGCCGGCCATTGCCAGCCCCACAGTGGTGTCTCCTCTCCGATGGGGGACAAGCTCGTGCGATGGACATCAGTCCCTGCAGGCAGCACGGGCGGGCAGTGCCCTGCCTGGCCCTGCCCACCCCCAGGCCCAGGGCACCCCCAGCTCCAGCGCTGGTCCCCACTTGCCTGGATGACTCACCAGGGTTTTCAGACCTGACCCCTGACAAGCACCACCTTCGGGCAATTCCAAGGGAATTCAGTGTCCAGGCTTGCAGGAGGCCTTCTCTGGAAAAAAATAATAATAAAATGACATGCATTTATAAGCACACACACACACAGAGACTGAGCCGGAGGAGAACAGGGAGAGGGGGTGCAGCAGGGAGGGGGTGTTAGGATGTAACATGTGCCCATCACCATGGTGTCTGGTCACCGCTCCCTTTGCTCAGCTCCGGTGGAGGTTTGTATTGTCTGAAGGAGGAAAAGGGGAGGAAGAGGGGTTAAACTGGCCCCGCTGAGCAGTGCATCCCCTGCGGGAGAGGTGTGACCCTGCCACCCTGCCCTGAGCTCAGAGCCACCCACAGCAGCCACAGGTGGCATCAGCATAAAAGTATTGTACAGCAAATGAATTAATTGAGGACCTGATGACTTCTGGCTGTGCCAGAACCACAAAACATCCCTGCAAACAGCGGTGATACGGGCACCAAAGGTTTTTATAAGCATTACTGAAGCACTGGGTGCTTCCCGTCCTTCCAGGCTGCCACCAGGACCGGTGGCACCAGCAAGTGGCTTCCTGGCCCGCTCAGCCTTGGCGGCATCTCCAAGGTGGATGAGCCCAGATTTGCATGCTTGATTAGTTAAAGCACTTAAGGAGTCTTCAGGGATCAAAGTCACTACAAGATGATAAAAAAATAAGCGACGGGAAGCTGGAGCGCTGACAGGGAAAAGAATGGATTTGCTTTTCCTCCAGCAACGCGCCAATCTCGAAGAACCAACCTGAAACATCTGTGCTCGTGGGGAGGGGGGAGTTTTTTTGCTGGTTCCAGCTTTCCATTCATCTCCAAACAAAACATTTTGTGTTTCTTTCTCGGCAGCGGGTTTCAGGAGCTTTGATTTGTTAGTTTCTCATCTCTAACCCATCTTTCTTTTACAACTTTGAAACCAAAACAGTTTTTAAAAGCCTTTTCCTTTTGTTTTGCTTTTTAAAAGAGCCAAAGCAAAAACCCTTCTTCGGCGAGCGGCCCCTCCCACCGGTGTTTAACCAACATTTCAGCGAGCTGAGTGTGAAACCACAAAACAGCAACACACAAACCCAGCTGAAGGCTCCATCCGCGCCGCAGAGCCCGCTGCGGGGACCCCGAGGAGCGCTCCCCGGGGAGAGGCAGGGATGCACCGAGGCCTCAGTCATCCCCCTCCTCTTCCTCCTCCTCCTCTGGAGGATGCCAAACCCCGCGCAGCCGCACACAGCGGCGGGTTTGGTGCCGAAATCTCCCTGTGAGCCCTGTTGCCAGGACTGACAACAACTCAATCAAGTGGTTCAACAGGCAGCAGAGAGGTGGAGGGGGTTTCTCCGTGTTCCTGGACAGCTATTAACACTGGCAATCGGAGAGAGCTTCTTAATTGACTCTAGTGATCCTTTTTTTAATGTTGTAATTAAAGGAGCTAATTCAACACTCACAGATTAAAAGAAATACACTAATAACCAAGTCCGACAAGGTATTTGCGCCACACTGCAGTGTCCCAGCAATCAAAGGGAGGGATCGAGTCTTTCACTGTTAAAAAGAAGCTTTAAAAAGGAAAAGAAGAGAGAAAATGATTTCTTTTCTGTGTACCACCTCAGTCTGTGCCAGCACAGGATTTTTTCCAGCCCGGGAGGTGCTGCCCAGACCCACCCAGGCCCCCAGACCCACCACCTCTGCTGCTCAGAGCCCCCCAGGGAAGCCACGCTGCGCCCCGGATCCAAGCTGAGGGTCCATGTCCCTCATTAGGGGGTTTGCCCAATGCCCTGTTGTGCTGCTGCCTGCCACACAGTTTACTACCCACACTGATTTTTTAATCTTCAGTGCTTTGTGAAATGGATGATTTTTTTTTTTTCAGTCACCATGTGATTAAAGCAGATGGATGGAGCAGAAGAAAAGCACCTCAGAGTGGCCAGCATCTCAGCTCAGTGATTTTCATGGCTGGGAAAGATGGGGGGAAAAAAAACCACACACCCAAAGAATAAACTCTTTTTCTCTCCTTTGCTGAAATTCAGAGTATGTTTCTTTTGCAGTTTAACCAGGGGTGAGAGAGTAGGGGCTGGGTTCCAGCCTCGCTCTTCATGGGCTGATGTGTCAGAGCCAGACAGAGCTTCTCAATTGTTACTTTTTAAATAAGTCAAAACAAAAAACACTTAATAAAACAGCTTAAAAGAGGTAGCAAAAAAACCCAAACCACCACAACCAAGCAGGAGGAGATGTGCTTAGGGCAAGGAGGACCTGTGAAACGTGCCTTTCCTCCACTGCTCCCCAGACTGATGGCAGCCCCGTGGGGATCTCCGTGGCAGGCACTGTGTGTTGGGACATGGCAGGGGGGGTACGGGGGTTCTTCAGCACCTCCAACCTGGGCCTGTCACCCACCCCAGGCACTTCCCTCCCCATTTCCCCCCACGCCGTGGGCTGTGGCTGGCAGGGACCTGGCTCTCCCCTTCCTCTGTGGCAGGAGTGGGGGTATGAGCACCCTGCAGGAGAGACATTTACACCCACTGACCCCCCTGACCCTCCTCACCAACCCCTGCAGACCCACAGAGAGGGGGCAAAAGGCTTGAGACTGACACCTTCCCCTGCGCAGGGGTGAAGGTGACCAGAGGAGAGGGGGCCCTTTGTCTCCCCACAGCCCCCCCAGCTCTCTGCCCGCAGCCCCTGCCCCCTCCTGCTGCCTTCCCCCGTTTCTGTCGGGCCTTATCGCGCTTAATTTTACTCCTTCTCTCACTAACTGCCCTCCCTCTCTTATCTCTGCTTCAGAGTCAATTTTTTACTCTCTCCCTTTTTTCTTCCTTATCGCTCACTCCCTCTTTTTTTTTTTTTTTTTTTTTTGTAGGGGCTGGGTTCCAGCCTCGCTCTTCATGGGCTGATGTGTCAGAGCCAGACAGAGCTTCTCAATTGTTACTTTTTAAATAAGTCAAAACAAAAAACACTTAATAAAACAGCTTAAAAGAGGTAGCAAAAAAACCCAAACCACCACAACCAAGCAGGAGGAGATGTGCTTAGGGCAAGGAGGACCTGTGAAACGTGCCTTTCCTCCACTGCTCCCCAGACTGATGGCAGCCCCGTGGGGATCTCCGTGGCAGGCACTGTGTGTTGGGACATGGCAGGGGGGGTACGGGGGTTCTTCAGCACCTCCAACCTGGGCCTGTCACCCACCCCAGGCACTTCCCTCCCCATTTCCCCCCACGCCGTGGGCTGTGGCTGGCAGGGACCTGGCTCTCCCCTTCCTCTGTGGCAGGAGTGGGGGTATGAGCACCCTGCAGGAGAGACATTTACACCCACTGACCCCCCTGACCCTCCTCACCAACCCCTGCGCCCGCTCAGCTCCTCTCCCTGCACCATCAGACCCACAGAGAGTGGGGCAAAAGGCTTGAGACCGACACCTTCACCTGCCCAGGGGTGAGGGTGACCAGAGGAGAGGGGGCCCTTCGCCTCCCCGCAGCCCCCCCAGCTCTGCCCACAGCCCCTGCCCCCTCCTGCTGCCCACTCTCCTGCCATTTCTCTCTGTCAAGTGCTCTTCTCTCTCCCCGCCACATCTGCGCTTCCCGTGGTCCCCTCTCTGCACACACGTTTCTCCCCAGCATCCTGCCTCCCTCCTCCCCTGGCAGGGGCTCATCCTGCTCCCTCTGGGGCGAGCAGAACAGTCACATGGAGGGAAGGACCCTTGGGCTTCGCCTGCTTTTCTCCTTGCTGCCTTTCCTTCCCTCTCTTCCCCCACCCTCCTGCCTTCTCCCTCCCTTTTCCCACCTCCCCCGGATGCTCTCCATCCTTTTTTCCATTAGACAGGGCATGGGCTCTGCAGTGCCATCCCTGCTACCAGCTTTTTGTGGGACACAGCAGAGGAGGAAGGCTTTGGAGGTGTGGGGGCTCGCCCCCCCCCCAGGAGATGGCAGGGGGGGCAGGTCCCCATCTCCCTGGCCCCGCCACGGCTACACGCAGCTCCTCCAGGAAAAGTGGGCCTATAGCTTTCCTCTCTTTTCCCTGGCTCTGTATCCGCATGCTTATGATAGATTTACTGTGATTCTATCGGTTTATGATTAAAACCCATAAATTTTACTAGGCCTTTTTCTTATTTTCCATAATCCGCAGGATTCAAGGCAATCAAATTTTAACTGGAAAGCATAGGCTGTGCAGTTAGGTCCCGGTGTAATGGGGAACGGTTCATTTCCCAATCCACCCCCATTACCAGTGGTACTAAAGAAATATTGCCCTGTGAATGAGATTTTTCCTCAATTCCCTTTAAAACAATGTCCTTACCTGAGCAAAGTGCCAGAGGAACAATACGAACCTCGACTTCAACGCAGTGCCCCCCACCACTGCAGTTTGCTCCCATCCTGAGGTTTCCAAGCGGAGTTTCCCAGTGGACTCAGGTGGGTGTGGGGGTCTTGGGGTGACCCAGGGTGGCACTCCTGGGTCCCCATCAGCTGCTCCATCTCAGCTCCCCATCACCAGGCTGCGGGCAGCTCCAGCCCCTCCGGAGATTTCATCATGTGCCTGTTACGATCCAGGTAATAAGACATTTCATTCAAATGAGCAAATTTATTCCAGTGGCACTTTAATAACAAAATCAATAAAACTACACTTCCCAGCAGGGCTTTATCATATGCTAAAACTACAGCATATTGCCTGGATATCCTAAATTCTCTCCCTGAAATAAAGTGCAAAGTTTAGAAGACAGATGACACCATTTGCGGCACTAGTAGGATAATACCCCAATAAATCCGTGGCCACCCGGGCACTTCAGAGTTGTCACACACTGCACTCGGTGGCCTCTGGGAACTTCCCAACCACAGGGAGAATGGGAATGAGACCCTTGTGCTCCTCAGGCTTGCAGTGCAGACGTAGGGAGCGTGGGCTCTGGAGCAGAGCCCTGTGTCAGAGCAGTGAGGTGCCACGTGGACAGAGCAGACTGTGCTGGTGGGAGCGTCACGGACCCGGTCATCAGTGTGGGTTACCTTCTCTGTGGTGGCTTTCTCTGAAAGAACCAGCTCTGATCAGGTGGGAATGTGATCATCCAGCTCGGGGACCAGCTGCTCCATGTGGCAGGGACCGGGTTGGCCTCTTCCAGCAGAGCTCCTCAGTGTCATCACTAGGCTGGAAAAGAGATGGGACAATTGGGAGATGCTGCTGGTCCTGCAAGCCCAAGAGTCAGCAGCACCCCGGGACAGGCAGTCCCATGTCACAGGACAGCCCCACGTGTAGCTGTGCACCCCCACACACACAGGATCCCACCCCTGAGCTCACCCTGGGGCTGCTCTCCCATGGGCCATCCATCTTGCACCCTCCTCACCTCGCCATCCCCCTCAATTACCTCCTGCTGCTTCACCGCCGTTCCCCGTATCGCTACACGCCAGCACCTTGCCTGACATGAGATTATGGCTCTCCCCTCCTCCATCATCCTTCCCAGACCATCATCCATCAGCTCTCCAAACCCTGCTCTGCTCCCAGCCCTTCCCTGGCTGCCAGTCAGCCATCTCCCACCAGCTCTCTCCCTCCTCCTCGTCCCTCCAGCTTGTGCTTCCCAAGCCTATCAGTGTTCCCCAGCCTTGAGTGCTGCAAAACTAATTAGCTCACTACAAAGATTGAGGAATAATTAGGGACTCCACTGAAAGCACAAAACTAGGGCATCTCGCCTTAAATAAAGGCGAGGAAGTGTCTCTCCGCTCGGCTGACGGCCCGCGATTGCCTCAAGCAGATGATTACACGACTCGCCATCCCTCGGCTCCCACTCCAGGCACATTCTCCAGAGGTTCCTCTGCCTCCATCTCACCCCTCAGACCGGTGCTTTCTGCCCTTTTGGCTTGTGTCCCCAACACTAAAGTCAGCTCCCCCCTCCAGAGCTCCACAGTTAGCCAGGCACCTTCCCTAGAGATGCTGGGGCTGCTGGTTTGGGCGCTGCCTTCTCAGTGGTCCACCATCTCAAGGTCTCTGGGGGAAAGCTAGCACCAAGCATGGAAAATAGAGAGCAAGAAAAACATGTGCAGAATTTCTTTTCCAGTTGCCTCCACTGGGTAGAAAAGATGCTAAAACAGCTTTTCCCCTGGGCAGCTCCATGGGTCTGCCCTGCCCCATACCAGAGCCCCTAAAGAAGAGGGTGATACAAGAGGAGGGGGATCTGGAGTCACACAGGTGACCCTTCTTCACGCACAGACCATCCTGGGGACCCCATGCTTGGGGATGTTGAAGTCCCCCAGTGACACCCAGGGTTTCCCTGCACCCCTGTGTCCCCCCACAAGGGAACACCCCCCTCCTCCGGGCGCGGAGCAGGAGACGGAGCAGGAGGCAGCCCGGGGCGAGGCATCTCTGACCTTCACCACCCGCTCGTCTCCCCGGCGCTGCAAACGATCCCACCTCCAGCCATTGTCTGTGCCTGCAGCGCTCCACACAGTTTTGTCACTTACTAATGATATTTAATAACAACCTGACACTCAGCCCCTGCGTCTCACTCGCAGACCTGAGCCAGCCGCGGCGGAAGCCCGACTAATGTCCCCAGCCATTTGGGGACACGCCGTGCTGGCTGCCTCCCAGGGAAGGTGGGACACAGCACGGGGTGGGAGGGGTGAATATTGCTTTAAGCCCTTCAGAAGAACCCCCCCTCCCAGTTCCTGCTCCTTCTGAGCATCCCCTCCTGTCCTCAGCCCACCCCTCGTGCCCTTGGCCATGGTGAGGGGTACAGGTGGCCACAGTGGGAAAGGACAAGTTCTCATCTTAGGGACCCACCAGCAAAGGACCTCATGGAGACTACAGCACTTTACATGAAGCCACAACTCCCACCATCAGAGGCTTTATGGCCCTGATGGGTTTATTTTGTTCTTCTCAGGGTTCTCTAGTGCCTCAGATCCACAGGCAGGGAAGGAGAGGTGGGAAGGGGGTCCTAAGCGTCAGCCTACAGCAAACCTGAGGACACCCTTTCAGCATCAGGTCCCTGATGCAGACTGCAGGGTGTATGTCTCTGTGCCCATGCTGGAGGCTGCTCCCTGGCCAAACTGTGCTGGGGAAAGCAAGACTAACCCTCACCCAGCCACAGCTCCTCTTTGGTGGTCTGGAAACAGGTGCCCATCACCCATGGGAGGTTCCCTTGCCATACCCAAGGACACCGGCTCGGGTAAGATGAAAAATCTCAGCTTTCCCTCATATGGGGGTTTGGAGTCCAGGGACCTCTGCACCCTGAGAAGAACCATGCCCAGTCAGCTCCAGGGCCATGTCCCCATGAACGGCTGCAGGCAGGTGCCTATGGCAGAGGGAAGGCCCATGATTACAGAATGACCCTAATTACCCTCCTTCTGTATGATCTCCCCCAGCCTCAGGCAACCTGAGGCTAGAGAGCTCCTGAGCCACACAGTGTCTCTGCACCATTTTCTTATCATTCCTTAGCAAACCTTTCTTGCATTATTTAATCTGCTGATGCCCCTGGCCCTCAGCAGTGGCTGTAGCAGTGGGTGCCACCCCCAGATAGATCCAGGGGGTGCTCGGATCACACCAACCACCCGTGAGGTGCATTTGCTGAGCAGAGCCTGCACAGGAAACCTATCCTGCAAATGCAGCCCTGACCCCTTGTTTCCCCAGCTGCCCCCTTCTCCTGGGTGGCTGCTTGAAGGGACGATGCCAAGGTCGATTAGACCCAACCCTGTTCCTGCCTTTTCTTTCTCTTTTTTCTTTTTGCCAGGGCTCACAAGCGTTGGCGATTCAAACAGGTCAGAGCTCAGGACAAAAAGCAAGAGCGAGGGGTTCAAACACCTTCATCTAACAACCCTTCCCAGCCAGGCAAACCTTCTCAGCACCAAGAACCAGGGGGCAGAAGAGTCCCTGGGCATCTCTCCAGCCTGGCAGAGGGCTGCCACCACGCAGAAAGAAACAGGAGTAGATGGGGAAGGGGCGGCAGGGTCTCCAGCCCTCTCCATAGCAAGGGGGATGCTCTCCAAACAAAACATCTCCATGTCCCAAGTGTCTCCAGGTCCATGCGTCCTGGGCTACCAGTGAGGCTGGGTTGTCAGGACCCCGGTGACAGCACCAAAGTTAAGAGCATTTTCCAAAAGCACAAGCGTGATGAGGAAGAAGAGACACAAAATCACCTCAAACAATCTTGCCCAGTGACAAGAGGGTCCAGCTCTGGCCCCTTCAAAGGAGAATGAGAAGTGCCCAAAAGCCTGGGGTGGGCTGGGATCTGTGTAGAGGCAGGAGGTTCCTTCTGGCACAAGGCCCCCATAGACGGATGCTCAAGGCAGCAAACAGATACATCTTTATCCTGCAGTGCAAGTGGAGCTGTTCTTGTCTTTCAAACACACACCTAATCATTTTTAAGATCTCTGCCTCAGAACTATCTTTTTGATAAAACTAATCACGGGCTTAAATTACAGATAAATACCCGATATTAAAAGAACGGTTTGAAAAGGAGGAAAGGGGTAGTTTAATGGTGCTCATTTTCTCTGCTTTTCTATAGCACACATCTTGGGCTATTTAACTGTAGAGCTTATGAAGCTTCATTCTGACAGCCCTCCTTTCTTTCTAACGTGGCTTCCACAAATGTTTCCCCTGGTTTCTTTACCCGCCACGCTGCCGTGAGCTGTATTATTGCAGCAGCCGCCGCGTCTCCAGCTGAGAGGAGGAAGCCGGCACGCAAAGAGCTGCACGAACACACACAAAGGAACAAACCCACCGCTTGAAAGGCTGGGCCCAAAAGCATCTGCGTGGGAATGAGGGACACCTCGGTGCCCGCGAGGGGTCCGGGCTGTAATAGCTCTACAAAGAAGAATAGCTTAAAAAAAAAAAATTAAAAATTTAAAATAAAATAAAATAAATCAAAGCTGCACGTGGCTCCAGAGCCAGGACGAGGAGAGAGGTCCGTGCTGCCAGCCGGGGCTGCTGGGCTGGGCAGGAACCATCCAGCTCGAGGTGCTTTCAAGCACGGCACCATCCAGGCTTCCTCCGCTCTGCGGGGAACAATGGCTTTGATCAACAGAAGATTGCTGAGTTAATTGTAATGATATTCTAATAAAGCTGGGGAGATTAATTACGGCTCTTTATCAGAGCTTGGCCCTCCGCCAAGGGTTGGCGAAATTGTTTTCCTCTGTTTCTTGTCATTTGAATTTAGGAGAAGAAAGGAGGAAGTTGGGGGCCTTTTTCTCCTCCGGCAATCAGGACGGTGGCCTCGTGCCCCGCTCACGGCTCCGCGCGTTCGCGGAGGGGAGCGGGGAGCGTGCAGGCAGAGAAAGCAAATGGAGAGCGACAGAGCAAACCAATTAGACACGATGCAGCACAATTAAGCTCCCAGTCAATAAGCGACTTGGTGCAGAGAAGCACAAAGGAACGAGGCGACGGCGCAGGGACCACAGACGTCGCCCCATGGAGGGTAAATCTGGGGCAGGTTACGACTTTCTGGGCTGGGGGGGATGGACAAACCGCACACAGTCCTCACCTTGAAGGGTCAAAGCAGCAGAACTGACATCAGGCTGGGTGAAAGCAGCTCCAGAAAAGCTTTGTGGTGGCCTTCATTCTCCCTCGTACCACAAGCAAGTGTCCAGAGAGCCGCCAGATTCCTGCTAAGTGGCCTTGGGGAACATGAGACTCAAACCTTCCTATTTCACTTGACAAATAGCTGCTCCTTCTGGAGAAGATTTAGCAGTGCCCAGGCAGGTGAGAGACAGACCTGCAGAGGAATGATCTGGGCTGGAAGGCAGCAGATCGATCAAGGCAGAGCTGCTGCTCTCGCTCAGGGAGGAGAAGGGAGAAGAGGCCCTTCCTGCACCCACCGGCGCCTGATGTGCTGGGGAAAGAGGCTGAGAGTCAAACCAGGAAAGGAAACGTGCTCCTCACACAAACCAGAGACAAAGCTGAGGATTAAAATAATACCACTCACTCACCAGCAGGTCAGGGCTTGCTGCTTTGAGGAGGAAAAATGCCACCACCTAACCCGTGTCCTTCAGCTCTCCGAGGGGCACCCATGGGACAACCCAGCTGCGCCAGCCACAATTTCCTGAATGGCTCCAGGAAGGTGACACGTGGCTACTGCTCATGAACCATGAAGTCTAGATTAAACTTTTAAGTGTTGTTGCTGCCAAACAGAACCTAAAGGGGTTTTATGCATCAGAGACATCCTTGCACAGGACCAGCACGGTGCTGAGCCCTTCCCTTGCCAAGGACAAGCCATAACACCCACCTCCTGCTGCTGAAACCCAGCCAGGCTGGTGTCTACCAGCTTTGGCCAGGGTGCCACTGGAATGGAGAGGGCTGCCACAACAAGTGCCAATGTATTCATCACCCGGGCTGAAAATTTGGCAAGAGAAGGCAATGGACACCAACCTCCACAGGCAACACGGCCGCTCTCCATCTCTTCTTCACTGTGAGGGTGGTGGAGCACTGGAACAGGTTGCCCAGGGAGGTGGTTGAGGCCCCTTCCCTGGAGATATTCAAGGAGAGGCTCGACAAGGCCCTGGGCAACCTGGTCTAGTTGGGGGTGTCCCTGCTGACTGCGGGGAGGTAGGACTAGATGGCCTTTGGAGGTCCCTTCCGGCCTGGGTGATTCTATGATTTTATGAACTGCCTCCCCAAAGCAACGTGGGTGCACCAAGCCCTTCTCACCCGCTGAAGGACCAGACCACGACAGCACACATCTGCTCTGTGCTAAGCCAGAGGACTTACAGCAAGGTCAGAACAGGGGGCCACGCAGAAGGAGGGGCCATGTTTTGTACCATCGCCCCGATAACGATCTAGGTGATTCTTTAGGGTTTTCAATGACCCATAAAAGTACCTCGCATCCGAAATGTTTGCTCCAGCTGAGAGGAAAAAATGCTGATCTAAATGCTTTTCTCCTGGAACACGACAGAAACTATTATTCATTTAGGCTTTTGTAAAGACTATTGAGTTTGGCAAAATGTTGCTCCAGGGGTAAGAAAACTGGGAAAAAAAGTTTCAAAAACATTTAAATGCCTTACTTTTTTTTAGATAAGGCAACTCCAGTTTTCCCATTTCAGAACAAATCCTTACACTAAATCTCCCATTTTTCTTAAACACCAAGAAAAGAACAACAAATTAAGAGAACAATTACCAACAAGATGAGCACCGGGGAGCAAAGTGTTGCAGAACTGTACTCATTACCTTCCACCCCAAGAAAATTTGCCCATTTATACGGATTCCGGGTGACCAAAGTACTTCAGCAGCTTAAGATACTCCTTAAGAGGAAAAATCTCATTTCCAGCTGCCTCAAGACCTTATCCCTGCTTATGATGGGTCTGGGAGGGCTCAGGACTGCCGGCACCGGGGTGGCACGGCCAGGGGCCGGGCATGTGCCTGGTGGCACCCACGGCTTGGGCACACACTACCTTAGATTCCCCATAAATAAAATGGTTGGCATCAGCTCTCGTGTTCATTTCACAGGCGGCTGCTCTGCTGACAGGTTTCACACGCCGCTACCGTGTCTTGTCAGCTTTACACTCTCGGGCCAACGGCGGCTCACCAGCTCCGATGTATATACATAAAAATAAATGGCTCAGAAACCCCAATAAAGTGACAGATAACATAATGGGACCTGGCTTCAGAAAATAAGCTTGTTTATGGAACCTCCGTGCCTCCAAATTTGATTTATGTGGCGCGGGCTGTCTCTCAGCGAGGGTTTGGGGAGGAGAGCTTGCTCACCCTGCCTTCCCATGGGAGGTGGAGGGTGGCTGCTGGATAAGAGCTGCCCTTAGGGCTCCTGCCCCAAGACCAGGGGCATTAGTGTCAGGAGCAGAAAGCAGAGCTTCCCCCACGACTTAGTGGATGTGATGTTTCTCCAGCTCCTGCAGGAACTCGACCTTTTCGCCAGCAGCCGCCCCAGCCAGGTTCCATACCTGCCCACCTTTGGGATGCCCTCCTCATCCTCTCTAACCTTCCTCCCACACAACTGCCCTCCTGGGCCTCTCTGGGCTTGCCCACGCTGTCTGCAACCTGGAGGGAGCTGCAAAGGGCTCAGGGCTTCAGCAGCCGCCAGAACATATGAAGTAAAACCAGACAGTGCCTAAAGGAGACCATGTGAGCTTCAAACAGGAGAGCTCCTGATGGCTCCAGCAGGTTCTCCTGCTAGCCCCTTTGCTCTGGGCTGCAGATGGTCCTTATTCAATCTCTTGTTAGAAGAGCTTCCTTGCAAACAAGGATAATCCTTCATTTGATGTTTGCTCCCTTGGATATCACTGTTCACAGCACGCACTGCAATTTGTGTTTATTCTTGCCAAGCCATGTTTATTCTTGAGCCGCTTTGATTGTTACAGTGAAGGCTGGGATGGCTCTTTTCAGTCAAAGTGCCTGTTTCCAGGGGGCTAATAATGAGAGACTGTCAATCTGGAGACACAAGGGGGAAAAAAAATGGCAGCCCCTCCTCTCCCAGAAAACAATCAGCCACTGCCAGACCCCACGCTTCCCACTTTTCCACCTTTGATAGGCAGCTGGAAGATCCTCAGCTCCAACCTCGAGTGGACATGCCCACAGGACGCCAGCCCCAACACCTTTCCTGCAGAGGCCCTCAGGAAAAGCCTCACAGCCACAATATGTAAATGCCACGAGACACAGGTTCAAAGCCTTGTGGCTTGTTTGCACAGCCTGACCCCTGTGCCACCCACCAGAGCCGTGCCTGGCGAGCCCAGCAGAGCCTGGCTGGTGGAGCTGGGCTGCTGGGATGGACACACCAGCCCCAGCAAAGCTCTTCAGAGCAACCCACGGGTCCGGAGAGTTCAAGCTGCAGATGGCAGGTTGAGGTAATTTGCTGCAATTTCCTACCCCGTGATTGATGCACCCAGAAGCTCCCGTCCTGAGCCCAGGCTCCCACGTGCAGAGCAAATCCCTGGAAAACTGCTGCCAAGCACAAACCAGCCCCTGAGAGGGAGAATTACCCCTGCAAGACACGAGATCACAACACAGACCTGCCGTGGCGGAGCAGGCTCGGATGGCAACCACGTGGCTCCCCATCCCTTGTTCCCATCTCCAGGCCTTCATCCCATTCAGATTTTAATCAAACCTTACATTACACTGCCATTTGTCTGGGGCTTAGTACTAAGGAGGGCTGTGGGGGAGGTATCCCCTCAAATTAAATAATTAAAATGTTTTTCTCAGGCTAAATAATTTTCATTTCCACCCCCCTGCATCCAGCGTGTTGCCATTTTAGAAATCATTTTATTGTGTGTATTTTTCTTCTTTTAATTACAGTCACCCAGTATCAAACCGCTTCCATAAATAATCAAAGGCAGGGGAGAGACGGGGCAGCCGTGACGCTTCAGGAGACTCGTGCTGTGCTGTCGGGAGGGGGAAGGTATGGAGGGGGAAGGTATGGAGGGGGAAGGTATGGATCCCCATACTGGCAGCCACTGCCGCTCCTGCTTGGGGCCCCGTGTCTGACCCCCACCTTAATGCTAAAACCAGCTCCTTTGGGGTTACCAAAATAATGCCTGGGGAAGGCAAGCAGAGCCTGCCAGCTCCAGCACACGGGTCCATCCTGCCAATGCCCTCTCTGGCAGGGGCCAGCAGTGAATGCCAGGGGAGGGGTGTAAAAGCCGGCCAAGCGTACACTGATACCTCCCCAGGACGCTCCTCCAGCCGCCGGCAATCTGCAGCTGAAGGACTTCCTGAGTCAGGCATCCTAGCTCTCCTTTAAAAGCCCTCAATGGATTTTTTTTTTTTTCTTCTCTTCCAGGAATTTCTCTAATTACAAGGATAGCCCGAGCGCTTCTTAACTGTTCTCTGTCCAAGCCAGCCACTGATTTCCAGAGCCAGCAGGTAAAGATGCCCCCCGTGCCGGCAGTGATGGGTGGGCTGCTGGTGATGCTGGATGCAGCAAGGTGGGGACTATGCAGGAGCAGATATCAGAAACTGCCACCCTCCGTGCTATTAGAAGCTGTACAATTGGGAGCCCCAGTCCTTCACTGCATGGCCAGATCCTGCTGCTCCCACAGCCAGCCCCAAAGCCACCAGGCTCAGTGCCCCAGCAGCCTGGCAAGGAGAGGGTTACCATCTCTGGCAGCCACCACCGCAGCCAGCCTGGTGAATGGCATTAGCAAAAATGAATAGAAATACTACATGAAGCTAATAAGATCTGAGGGGAGCTCCTTAGACAAGTTGATTTCCAAATTGGACTGACTTTAACCTCACATAAATAAAAATGAACGCTTAGAAAATATGGTGGAAAAATCCATAAGGGCAGATGAAGGCATTGATGCGTTTTCATCTCCCTCCTGCACTTGTGGTCTGGAGCACGGCCCCACGTGCTGCTCAGGGTCACCCCAAACCTGCCTGTGCTCTGGATTAGCCCAGGCAGGTAGTGTGTGGGGCCAGACTTGGTCTGCGACAGCAAATGCTGCCCTGGGGTGTCCCTCAGCCACCAGCAAGGCTCAGGGCCAGGGAAGCTCCCCTGGGCAGCTGAGCAGCTCTTGGCTCCAGGCAAAATGGAGCGGGCATCAAGGGGGAAGGGGAAGGGGCTTGGGCTCAACCGGAGTTGTACAAACCATGTGCAAAGCAAACCTCCACCTCCGGCTGCCAGAGAAGGTCCCTCTCTGGTACCCAGACCCCTCGTCCCACTAAACTGGGAGGAATGTAACACCCCCACCCAGTCTGCCAAATTCAGCTTGAATTCACCACTGCTTCCATAAAGCACGGCAGCGGGACAGACACACAGCACACGTGCACGGAGCCAGGAGGATCTCACAAGCTTAGATTTCTTTAGGCAACCACTGCTAAAAATGGCACTGCCCCAAAGGTCTTCAGCCTAAGCAGAAGATGAAAAAAAACCAGGAGGAGAAAGCAGGGTTGCTGCCTGACAGACGGGTGGTTGTCACACTTGCACCCGAGCCGTTGTCACCAGTTTGGGACAGAGGTTGGCAAAGGAGGGGTGAAGGGCAGGGAGACATTCTTGGATGGTGCATCTAGGAGCTGCTCTTGGAGCAAGAGGCAGAGGGGCAGAAAGCAGAGAGCTGTGCACTGGGAGACACGGCGAGTGTTGGCAGAGGCTGTCACCAGAGGCTGAGTGACAGTGAGAAACCGCGTGTGGAGAGGGACGACGAGGTTAACAGGAGAGAAAGCTGCAAAAGGGCTGGAGAGCAGAGACAGGTAACTGCTGTTTGCCAGCAGGAACCAGCAAAAGCAAGTAAAGCATGGGTGACACGAGCAAAATGACAGGCGAGGAAAATGATCCTTGCAGCAGAGCCCGGAACAGGCAGGAGTGGGAGAAGATTGCATTTGTCAAGGCCAGAGAAAAGGATGTTGCGGGAACTGAGCCGTGAGATGATGACACTCCAGAGGAGCGTTTCAGCTGTACCTTAGCAACCCGAGGCGAGGGAGCGAGACAGGCCCAGCAGAGCCATCTGACCCGCAGGCAACGCCGAGCTGGCCCCTGGATTAGGGTAACCTGCAGTTCCCCAGGAGGATGCTGAGATGCGGGTCCAGGCAGCACCGGACGTGATGGCAACTGAGGACGGGCTCCGGGGAGACATTCCTGAGCCCCGTTGTCTGCCAGCGTGCTGAAGATCTTCAGACAGACAAGCTAAACAAAGAGGTAGAGAGAAAACCAGGGAAGAGGGTTTGGGGCTGCCAAGGGAGGACGGGTCTTCGAGAAGGTCTGTGGGATGAGGGATCAGGAGGAGGGAAGCATTCTGCCAGTGTGGAGCTGTTGCCAGGGACAGCTTATCAACATCAGGGAAAGCAGGGCACGGGGCCAGCCCTGTGCTGGAACCAGAGGAGCAGAGCCAGCCAGCAGTCATCGACAGCACGTTCAAAAAGCTATGGGAATTAGCAGGGGGGTAAGGGGGAAAGGAACGGGAGAGATGATGGGGTCTGAGGTAGAAGGGAAGAAAAGCAGACCTGTCTGGGAAGGGATGATCAAAGGGGAAAGAGGTAGGGAATCACAGCACAAGGAAGAAGTCAGTGCACCCCCCTGCAAGCTCAGCCAAGTCTCTGGGTGAGAGGCATCAGGTGGGAAAGCCCTAAACCAGCCGGCTCAGAAATCCTGGTAACGGCAGCAACTGCCCTATATAAAGGGGTCTGGCCTTCGGGAAATAATGCGGGCAATAACAAAGTGCAGCAGCCTTAAATATCCATTTCCTCCACGTAAATAACACTGTCTATAGCTTTGGCTTTACAAGCAAATATTTACAGAGCAGAGAATCTACAAAAGATAAATGAAACAACTTATGGGCTGCTTAGGAGAGAGACAAGGAGCTTGGAGTTGAGCTCCCCTTGCCTGAAGTGAGCAAGGTCCCTGGAAAAGCAGGCAACTAGGTGACACTGGGGGCCATGTGTCCCTCTGGAAGCACAGGTGGTCTTTTGGTGCTTGTGAGGTCTTTTGTCTGCTGCCAGGAGCCAGCCCAGAGCTGGTTGTGTGCAGAACCTCGTGTTCATAGTGGGTTTTGCTGGCAGTCAGGGGAAAGGTCCACAAACTCTCAGCTCTGCTTCTGCCAGGAGATAACCTGGGGATGATGGAGGAGCCAGAGTCCAGCAACTTACGGTCTGTGCTCACCCACAAAAGCCAGACTTGTCCAGCCCACCACTCGCCCATACCAGCAGGTTTTATCTCAAGAAGATGGCAAATATCTCAGCCTCACATGTGTTGTACCAGTTTATGAGCCTCCCTGTCTCCAGCCCTTCCTGCCATCCTCCCTGGCACCGCTTGAACACGTTTGAGGGACGCATCATTGCCAGACAACACCAACCCTGAGGAACTGGTCCCCAGAACGTGAGCACATCCCAGGGGAAGCCTGCTGGTCCCTGTCCCAGCCACCCCCAGCAACTGGGGGAGTCCCGGGCAAATGACATTTGCAGTGCTTCTGAAATAACGTCGTGCAAAATTTTGGATCCATTAAAAAAAAGACAAAGCTTTTTGACCCAATTCAGGAGAGAAAAACCCAACAAACCCAGACCCATGTACTGAATCCTCCAAGGTATTTGTGGCACTGAAATTCAGGCTCAGAGCAACTTTCTAGGAGAGAGGAATTCCCGCTGTGTCCCTCCTCTGCACTCACCGCTCATTATCCTCAGCATAGAAATTTTTCCTACCATTTTCAAGAGGTGCTCATCCCAGCCACCTTCTGGCAACTGGGGGAGTCCTGGGCAAATGACAGTTGCAGTGCTTCTGAAATAATGTTGTACACAATTTTGGATCCATAAAAAAAAAAGACAAAGCTTTTTGACCCAATTCAGGAGAGAAAAACCCAACAAACCCAGACCCATGTACTGAATCCTCCAAGGTATTTGTGGCACTGAAATTCAGGCTCAGAGCAACTTTCTAGGAGAGAGGAATTCCCGCTGTGTCCCTCCTCTGCACTCACCGCTCATTATCCTCAGCATAGAAATTTTTCCTACCATTTTCAAGAGGTGCTTTGAGCTGTTTTCAGCTCAAAACGCTCTGTGCAGTGAATCCAGATTGGACCTGGTAGGCAGGGGTAACAGGAGGCTGCAGGCAGGAACAAAAAACCCCACACAACACCCATACAACATGAAGACACTTCCAGCCTTGAAGGACTTCCCACCCTAAGCCCAGACCTTGCAAACATCTCCTGGGCTTTATTGGTCAAGTTTTATTGAATCTGACAGTGCAGGGAATTAAGCCCACGAGTGAGCCTGTGCAGGATCAGGGCCTCAGTGTGCCAGGGGCACAAGCAGGGAGGCAGCTGGGGAGTGCTGCAGGACACGGCGTGCTCCCACTCACCTCGCCACCTCGCATCCGAGCAGATCAAACACAAAAACCCACAAGGGGGTTCTTCTCTGCAAACACTGTCACGGTTATTCCAGAAACAAAGGATGATTACGTAGGAAGAAGCCTCCCTCTGCCCCGGGGGAAATCAGATCACTGCTTTCCTGTTTGCTCCAGAAGACAACACGGGACGGGTGGCTCTGCCCGTGGCATGACTTGGGGCTTGGATGAGTCCCCAGACCTCTCGTAGGGCACAGAAGAAGGACTTAGAGGGGGTTCCTAGCAGGCTCAGGCAGGGACAGACACACAGATGGACAGGGCAGATTGGGACAAAGGCAAAGGAAATTGTTCATAAAAGCGACGGATTTACCTTTTCCCTCTTCCCCCTAAAATACAGGTTTCATTTCAACTCAGAGAAATATACAACAAATATCAGACCTGTGTTTTTTTTTTCCTGGACATTTCTGCAACAGAGTGCTTTTCACTTAGGAAGCGAGGCGGCATGCACAAACAAGAAGCAAAATGAAATGACCCCAAACAAATGAAAAGGATTTTCATGGTTTGTTTCTTCCTTGGGGTGTGTATGAGGGGAAAGGGATCACTGTCAGTCTCCCAGAGACATTTTTTTTTTAACTCAGTTCTGCTTCAGACACCACACTGAAAAACTGAATTATTCAGAGAGCTCTAATTGCAGCTCCGAGGTACCCTTCCCTTCCTTTGCACAGCACCATCCTGGGCAGAAACTTCCGTTTTCCTACTGCTTTCCCAAGGGATACAGGCTCTACCTGCACACCGAGATCATCATGTACCTATTCCCGACGGCACGACACCTTGGGGGGAAGAGGGATTTTACAGACAAACGCGTGCAAGTCCATACATGCACATATAAAATTTGCAGGATGGAAAGAAGAACAAGAAATAATGAATCCCCTTGCACTCACTAAGTCCAAACAAATAGACTGAAGTGGGAGTCAGATTTGCATCGGTTTGATTGAAGATGTAATTTGCTGCTGAATAAATGTGGTTGCATCCAAATCAAACCTTTAGTCCCTCAGACATTATAACTCTTTTCCTTTCTTCCCTCAGGGTTTGCCAACCTTTAAGGCTGACCAAGGATGATGTATTGCAAGAAGGAATGGCCTTAAATAAGAGAAGGACAATTTTAGAATTGATGTAAGCAAAGACTTCCCATAAGGAAGAAAGAGATATTTTAAAAAGGCTCCAAGAAAAGATGCCATCACTAGGAATGATCGCAGCCAGCTCAGCCCCACATCCCACAAAGCATCACCTCAGGATTATGGTGTCCCTCACAGAGACCTGTGCCCTACATGCCATGGGGCTGGGTCTCTGTTTTCCCAGCAGCCTCCTGCTCAGAGCACTTTATATTCACCATAGCTCCCCTCAATCCATCCCATGGGTCTCCATCAACGCAGGCAGCTCTTGCGGTGCCACCATTTCACCATGGTCACCCATAGCGTGGCACCAGATATCATACCCTCAGGATGTGTGGAAGACACACAGGTCTTGCATTGCTAGGATGACCCTCTGATAGAAATCTATGCCTGAATTTAATGCTATTAAAACTGAGAAGTATTTTCCAGAGTTTTTCAGGAACTTATGGCCTCGGCCCTACTGTCTCTCCCACAGTAAAGCCTGGTGAGATTCAGACCTTTCCTCCTTCGCTCATAACTCACTGGGTCATCACAAGCACCACCCAACTGGAATTGGCACTTAGATGCCTCCCTCAAGCTATCTCTGCCTGGGTGAACCTGCTCCCTGCCAGAGACTTGCTGCACACGGAGCTCCCTCACTTCTTCTCTTTTCTTGCCTTATGGTACCGTATTTATGAGATCCCTTCAAGGTCTCCATCAATTGCTCGGGCAGCCTTGGCCACACAGCAGTTCTCAGAGCAGCCACCCGTTAGCCTCTTGGGCAGGGAGCAAAGGGGAGCCACAGGGTCCTGAAAGAACAGATTTACTGGGCCTTTGCCCAGGAGGATGTAGCCCTGGCTAGCCCCATCCCAAGGCACACCACAGTCCTTCCCCTCCGCCTGCCCCACCACAGCTCCATCCAGCTGTCAGACAGCATAGCACTGAGTGGAGAAGACACAAACCAGTGCAAGAGAAAGGAAAATAACAACACAAAGATGAAAAGTTGTGCGTTATAGCCAGGGAGGAAGTTACTCGCACATTACTGAGCAGCTCTTTGCTCTGCTCTTTGTCTGAAGCCCTGAGGACTCGCAGCCACACTCTGAACACGCAGCAGAGACGTGCATCTCCTGGGCATGGATTCTGCCCCTGCACAAGCTCCACTGCTCCAACTGCAGCTTCCCAGCGCAGAGCATCCCTGGGAAGAGCACAGATGCTCACAGCCTCGATTTATGTGAGGGAAATCCATCACAAGGCATGAAAGCCTTTCAGTCAGGACAATTTGCTGCAGGAGTTATAAACCGAGGTGCTGGGAAGCCCATTGTCAGGCCAGGAGCACTGCAGATTGGCAAGGCGGAGAGGGCTGCCCCTGCAAGAGGGATGAGAGCTACCTAATAAACATTTATTGGCCAGATGAGGCTGTAAATAGCAAGTCAGCTCCCAAGCTGGGCATGGGGGAGAGAAGGGGGCAGGGGTAGGCAGCTTCATCCCTGGGTGCTGTTTGTAACCTGGAGCCATCACTCAGAAGCAAGGACCATGGTGCAGGCAACGCCAAGGCCAGAGGAAGGGAAAGAGGGAGAGATTGATTATCCCATAAATCAATTGCTGGGCACTGATTACAAAATAAACCACCAGGGCAAAGGTCAAGTGCTTTATTATATCACCCAGCCCACAAGATTTATTTACCACTTGGGCCATCAGTCCCTCCTGCCATCTATTACAGGGAGCTGCAGCTCTCCCTTCCCAGCTTCAGGCACAGCTTCTGCCTACACACACAACCAGGCACAGCCCTGCAGGCAGCAGCACAAGGCTCTGAGAAAAGATCCAGCAGCCAGGACAGGGCACGTCCAGGCATCCATCCTGTAGGACCTACGTACCCACATCTACAAGACTGGGAAAGGTGACAGCCAGGCAGACCCAACCCTGCTGCAGACACCAGAGGTGGCTGAGGGTGGTCCCCAAGTCCTCCATCACCATCAGACTGCCTGGAAGCAAATCATGAAAGTCATAGAACAGTTTGGGTTGGAAGGGACCTTAAAGATCATCTATTTCTAACTGTCCAATCCCCTGCCCTGGGCAGGGGCACCTCCCACCAGACCAGGTTGCTCAAAACCCCATCCAACCTAGCCTTGAACACCTCCAGGGATGGGGCAGCCACAGCTTCTCAGGGCAACCTGGGCCAGGCTCTCACCGCCCTCATGGTAAAGAATTTCTTGCAAATATCTAACCTATATCTCCCCTCTTTCAGTTTAAACCCGTTACCCCTTGTTCTATTGCTACACTCCCTCATAAAAAAGTCCTTCCCCATCTCTCCTGTAGGTCCTCATCAGGTACTGGAAGGCCATTATAAGGTCTCCCTCACTTCTCCATGGTGGGAGTGACCAGAAGATCACAGTCTCCTCTGCAAAGAGCTACCAGGCACTGGCTGGGGTGCACCATACAGACACTACTATAGCCCATCAGTCTCTGGGTGCACTTGCCACGTCTTTCGGGGCTCTAGAAAAGACCAAACCCTTGAGAGGATGAGCAACTTCCCGGCAGGGAAGCAGGGCCTTGCTCCAAATCAGATCTGTACCTGGCCAAGCTTTCCATGCCCACTTCTACCATCTGAGCTCTGTATCCATACAGGGAGAGCTGCAGAGACCGTCTCATAGCACTCAACTGGAATTTAGCCTACAAAACTTTATCTTTTTTTTCCCCCTCCTTCCCTTTCTAACTTTAGATTTTAAACACAAGCAGCAATAAGAGGAATTCCTGGGAGTATTGTTCATCTGTTTCCCATAAGCTGCTTGTCACTGACCATGAAAAGATTTTTTTTCAGTCTGGCTCCCAAAATATAAAAACCCTAAAATGGACATTTTTGAGTCCTTCACATCAACCAAAGGAGAAATAACGTCAGAGCTGTAGGATGTGTGTGTGTGCGTGTACTCAGAGGGTGGCAAAGACATATCACGGGGAGGAGGGGAGGTGCCAGCCCGAGCGCCGTGGGCCGGGTGCCTTCTGCCTGCCTCTGATGGCACAGCCCACGCCTGGGGGAGGCAAAGGCGAGAGCCCCGACGCTGCTGGGTGGGCTGCGAGGGGGTGCCAGGGCAGATACCCTGGGCTGGGGTGGTTTCCACTTATGGATGTTCTCCGTTGACCATGGGGTGGTTACCCCCACCCCCAGCACCATGGTTCTCTGCCAAAATGGTTGCTGCAGTTGGCACTTGCCTAGGAGTTTATTTTTCTTTCCAGAAGCACTGAGTGTTTTGACTCCTATTTTAGCCCATCTGCCAGCAGCAGACAGCAGAGGCTCCAGCTCAGGGTCCCAGCCACACGTTCCCACAAGCCACACAGGACACCACCACCACGCAGTGGGGCACCACCGCCAAGGGGACAGTTGAGATGATGAATCACAACACACTCCGACCCTGATATAAAGCCATGGTGTCACCAGAAACACCTCAGTGATTGACCCTGGCTGGGGATACAGTCCCCCCAGATACCTCCTGCCCTTGCGTAGGATTCAGCCATCCTTTGTAGGGCAGCTCGTGGCCCTGGCAATCACTGCTCTGCTCCTGCCGATGCCACCCTCTTGGTAAGCAAAACCACCACTGTCCCCAGCTTGAAAACACAAGGCATCCCCGTCTTCAAGAGGTGAACCCTCCACCCCAGTTTCTCTGAACTGCAACAAAACCATCCCCAGTCCTCCAGGACAATTCTATGTCCCAGCAGAATCAGAAAAACACAAGGACCCGTGGTTGCTCCATTGATCCCTGCTTCCTCATCCCCAGCAAGGGAAGCAGCAAACTCCACAGGAGAAGTCCTAACAGTGCAGAGATAGGCATCTCTACCAGTAGCTGTGTTGCTCTCAGCAGTTACATTCCCCACTGTGTAGGTAGGCTCCTCAGAGTATGGTGCTCATCTCCAGAGCTGGCATTGTCAGCCACAACCACCACTTTGACCTTAATGGAGAAGGGTGTGATAGGTACCCAACCTCTCCTGCTCTCTCCCAAAGAAGCCAATGGTGACAAGACATTATCCCAAGCACCGATTGCCTCATTCCTGGAGGCTTTTGCAAATCCCTTGGAGTCAACAGTACATTACTTTTAGGGCTTGGTATGTCTGCTCCCCTCCCGTAGGGGTTTTGACCTGCATGGACATCCATCACTCCTATCGTTTGGCCTAGCTCCATGTTTCTGATGGCGGTAATGAAGTGAGGTCGGCGTGAGACAGTTACATTCCCCAGCCCTCCCTTCGCTCCTCCTGGCAGATTTAGAAGTTCACATTTAATCTGAAAGAGGGAAGATGGAGAGGAGCCTCACCAGCTGCAGTTTCTGTAAATGTCAGGATAGGAATGAGATCTTAGCAAGCCTTAATATACTATGCAAATCCTCAGAGCATGACCATGTGTTGCCAGGGCTTTTTATTCCCCTCCGTGGTAATTGGAGAGACAAGGATTAAAATGGGGAGTTGCCACATAACTAGCTGGTCCCTCTGCTTTACTAACCACTGTTCAAAGGCAAGGGCTGGACACATGGGCCTGAGGCTCTGTGAAGACCTACAGGCAGAGGTGGGTGTTCTCCTAAAGGGCGCACGCCAAGGACTTTTCCCTGCATCTCCCTACTTGGGAGTGTATTTGGTGTCTGTGCAAGAGGAAGAGGCACGTGCACACACTTCTGGCTGTGTCAGCGAACAGCCACGGATTTGGCATGTGCGTGGCTGACAGCAAGGCTGTGCTCCATGGAGACGGGATGAGGAGGAGGAGAAGGCAGCACTGCACGGTGGCCAGGCGTGCAGCTCTCTGCATATACCTCTTTCTACAACTGCATGTTTACATCGCCTTTTTTTTTTTTCCTCTCTTTTTTTTAATGCATCAGGAAAGCTCCATCACTATCCTCTCCTGTAATGATGTTGACCTGATTAAAATTTTTATTGGATTTTACAAAATAATTTCATACATACCGTTCCCTGGGGCCCTGCAGGGTGGAGGGAAGGCGGGGGAGAAAGAAAGAGAGAAGAGAGTATATTAAGAATGAGGTGGAGAAGGAAAATATTTTATTTTACTCTGAAATGATTTTTCCTGAATGAATAATAGATTAGAAATTTCACTTGCCTTTTTTTTTAAATAGTGCTCTTACAAGTGCCCCTGAAACACACAGGCATAAAAAAAGTCACCACTTGAGCATTTTGGGCCTATTTCAGTAACAACTTTGCTTTCCTACTGCTGCTCCCAGTCCTTCTTCGCCACCTCCCAGCACAAAGCAAGCCATGGCTAATGGGCTGCTGCAGACTCAGAAACAGGCAGAAGGACAAGGAGATGGACCCCTGACCCTCCTGTTCATCCACAGCACCTTCATCAGTCAGCCCTAAGCATTCCCTCCAGTCCCACTCCTGTTTTAACTCAATGCTTTGATGTAAGACCAATCTGAGTGGTGGCACCACTTCATACCTCTCCCATGGTATTTGGGAGTTCATGGACTATACATGGACATATATGGACTATAACCTGGGGTTGGTCCCAGGGACTGAAAAGCTTCTTATTAAGAAAGCCACAGAGACAGGGCACAAGCAGCAGGTTGTGGGTGGCCACACCAGGCTCTTGGCTCCCACCTCCCTGTCCCCAGCCTTGGCCAGTGACAGCGGGCTATATGGACTAGATTAGATCTCAGGAAGAAATTTTTTACTATGAGGGTGGTGAGACACTGGAACAGGTTGCCCAGGGAAGCTGTGGATGCCCCATCCCTGGAGGGGTTCAAGGCCAGGCTGGATGTGGCCTTGAGCAACCTGCTCTAGTGGGAGGTGTCCCTGCCCATGGCAGGGGGGTTGGAACTAGATGATCTTTGAGGTCCCTTCCAACCCAAACCATTCTATGATTCTATGATTATAACCTGGGGTTGGTCCCAGGGACTGAAGAGCTTCTTATTAAGAAAGCCACAAAGACAGGGCACAAGCAGCAGGTTGCAGGTGGCCACACCAGGCTCTTGGCTCCCACCTCCCTGTCCCCAGCCTTGGCCAGTGACAGCTTAGTGAGGCTGAGGTGCCCCGGGGAGCTCATCAAGCAGGTCAGACCTCTGGGAAGCTTGAGGCAAATGAAACACAAGCAACAAAGGAGGGTTTGAAAGCAGTGATTGTCTTGCTATTCTAGCATTCTTTCTACTGTTTTCCCTACTTGACAAGGCAATGTCCTAACACTAACATTTTAGGTGTAGAAATCCCACTGTTGTTTCACACCCATCCCTAGAAAGAAGTCGGGTCTTTGCTAGTTTGAGGAATGTCATGGAGGTTATTTAGCTACCCAAATCCATTTTCATATATTTAAATCACATTGCAACCCTCAGGCCTGGGGACTAGCTGTTCCATTCCAGAGGAAGGCAACTCCTCCTGCAATGGGCACCTTTGCACCCTAGGTTCCAGTGCAATAATTTGAAAAAAATAAAAAATAAAAAATAATGCTTTTCAGGGAGCTCAACATTTGCTTCAGATGTCCTTTCAGGAGTAACCCCACAGGGCTGGCCTGTTTTGAAATTTAGTTTCCCTGGTAGATGCTTAGGAAATAAATATTTCACTGCTGCAGATGCCTCACCACAACACCTCCTCCTCCTTTCCCCCCCAAAGGAGGCAACAAGTCTCCAAGCCTGGTTCTGTGGATTCTCAGGTGACAGTAACCACAGTCAAGTGAAATCAAGGTGAGGAATAAAGCACATTACTCCATGGGCACTCGTCGCGGCCAGCAGCTGAGATTGCCTGCAGGTTTCTTGCCCTCTAGGTGGTTCTCAAGATCACATTGCTGGAAGTGTTAAAGTTGTCTGGGTAACCTTTAATATATGTTCTGGAATGAGTTTGTGGGGTGAGGGTTGAAATTTTTTTCCAGCATCATGTTTAAGCCAAACCTGGTTCCATGGATTCTCAGGTGACAGTAACCACAGCCGAGTGAAATCAAGGTGAGGAATAAAGCATATTACTCCATGGGCACTTGTGGCCAGCAGCTGAGATTGCCTGCAGGTTTCTTGCCCTCTAGGTGGTTCTCAAGATCACATTGCTGGAAGTGTTAAAGTTGTCTGGGTAACCTTTAATATATGTTTTGGAATGAGTTTGTTGGGTGAGGGTTGAAATTTTTTTCCAGCATCATGTTCTCCAACGATTGCTGTTTGACATTTCCCCACAGGTTCTAGTTTTCTTCCTGCAGCAAGTGCTCAGACAAGCTCCAGGTCAGACCTCTGTCTTCCTGCCACTTGCCTGGGTGGGACAGCATTGCTCTTTTACTCAGCACTCTCCACATCTGCTCTGTTGTCACAGGGAGCCACGGCAAAATGTCACCTCACCCCCAAACACAGGCAAGCCACCTCACCCTCCAAGACTTTGCAGGACTCCACAGTCTGCTTCCAGAGCACCATAGAATGATTAGAGTTGGATGGGACCTTAAAGATCATCAAGTTCCAACCCCCTGCCCTGGGCAGGGACACCTCCCACCAGACCAGGTTGCTCCAAGCCCCATCCAGGCTGGCCTTGAACCCCTCCAGGGATGGGGCAGCCACAGCTTCTCTGGGCAACCTGTTCCAGTGTCTCACCACCCTCACACCAAAGAATTTCTTCCTGACGTCTCATCTAAATCTCCCCTCTCCCAATTTAAAACCGTTCCCCCTTGTCCTGTCACTGCACTCCCTGATAAAGAGTCCCTCCCCAGCTCTCCTGTAGCCCCTTCAGATATTGGAAGGCTGCTCTAAGGTCTCTCCAGAGCCTTCTCTTCTCCAGGCTGAACAATCCCAGCTTTCTCACCATCCCTCCCACTCCTGCATTTCCCACTGTGGCTCTGTCCTAAGGCCATCCATCCGTGTGATTTCAGGCTGTATCTGTCGCTCAAGACATCTTAATCTTGACTTTCAACGCTCCCTGCTACTCCTTCCCCTGGGCGAGGGCTGAGGGCCAGCCCCGGCTGAAGACCCGCAGCGCAGAGATCCAGCAGCAGAAAGGGATTTGCAATGTAGTGAATAGCTAACTGATAAATACTACAGCAGGAAAACTCCAACCCCTGGATAAAAATGGCTTATGGCATTAAGCTGTGCCCACAGTCCAAGAAATGGAGGGCACCTGCAGCCGCTATTGCATTGCCCCACACCCGGCACAAAGCGGTCATTTGCTTCTGACTGGCTTTGATTCAAGTTAAAGACAGCAATAAAGAGGAGAAGAATATAAAGCCTCCCCAAGAGGCTAAAGCACAGCAATTCACCAGTGTGAAACGGCAGCTGCTCCTGTGGCAAGGCGGGCAAAGCCAGCTCCTGCCTCGACCAGCACAAAGAGCAGCGGGGCTCCTGCTGCCATGCAGCTGCCACCACCACCCCAGCCTGGGATCACAGGAGGGGGACCAGAAATTAGGGACGTTAATTTCTACTCTACGATGAGCAAAAAGAACAACCCACCAGCTCCAACCAAACCTGGACCTTTCTGGAACTCGGGCATTATTCTACAGAAAGAATAACAACTCCCTCTAAGTATTTGCATTGTGCTCTTCCTGGTTTGGGAGGAGATACAACATAGACACAGCTCCTCTCTGCTGGACCATCAGCTCATAGAGCTCTAGGCACCTCACACATGATCTACAGGCCCATTTCCAGGCCTCACAGCTTCATCTCCTCCCATAGGAGCTCCCTGGGAAGCCTCCAGGCTTTGAAGCTCACATCCACATGTCAGCATCCCTCCATCCATTCAGGCTCCCTTGAGCCCCCGCCTCATGGCCAAGGGCAGCCACCAGCTCACGGGCCACTGGCTTGGCTCCTTTCTCCTCCCTAAATCACACATACAGATGGGTTTAAACACATCAAATGTTTTCCTAACCTCACATTGTCCTGCAAGCAGGGGCTGGAGCTGTCACAGCCGTGTTACACTGAGGCAAAGGGGAGAGGTGTGAATCTGGGAAATCTTGATCTGCTCCCAGACCAGGGGGAAGGGACAGGTCAACATCAGATCCCATCAACCTGTCCTCAAAAGTCATCTTTCACACACAGCAAAGAGCACGTAAGAGGAGCCTGTAGTCCTCACCACAAAATGCTGTGACCACAAATGGTATCTCTTGGCCTTCACCAATGTGGTGGAGCATTAACTGGGTCCCTTGGCACATGGGAGAAGCTTGTGCTGTCACCACTTCACCCTGGATAACGAGGGCTTTAATCTCCAGGTTTGTCAACTTAGCACCTTGCCAGAACTAGGACTCTTTTTTAGTATTAAAAAATAATGCATATTTATCAAACCTAGTCAGGCAGCAGGGAGGGGGAAACAGCTGGCAGCAGTCTCCCTCTCCCCATCTGACATGTGCTTGCCATTTTTCGCAGTTTGAACAGCTCTCCAGCTCTAGTCCTTATAATTACGATGAAAAAAACCCTCACGCTCGACCATAGCACCTCGCAGCCAAGATGCCAATGTGTTTCCACATAAAAGCCTCATTGCAAAAACCCTAAAATTTTTCAGAGAGTGTCTGCTTTATTCCCATCCTCCCTTACATCATTGTATTCCCATGCTCTTCAATTATTTACAAGCATACAAAACACTCCAGCCCGGATTCTCAACTGGTATTAATCAGCGAAGTGCCAACTAAATCAATGGAGCTACAAAGATTTGCTCCGGAGAAGGATTTGTCCTTCTCCCATCCACAGTACACATAGGGAAGGAGAGGATAAAAAAACCCAGCTTTTTCCTCTTTTTCCTCCATTCGCTGAGTTTGCCAGACACACTCAGGCACGCTGATGCCCACGGAGACCTCCTCCCCACTGCTGGCCTACTTTTCATTCATGTGCCTGCGACACATTTGTCTCCCATGGCAGCCCCAGGTATTCCTGGAGGCACCATCCGCACCTTGCCCAGAGCCCTGCGGCAGCACCAGGAGCTCTGGGCACGGGGCTGGCCCCTGGGTACTAAGATAAAATCCCTGACTTTAATGAGAGGTAAGGCTTTCAGACTACTCAGCCAGGCCTGGTGCTTCCTTGGAGCTGGCGCAGCATCATCTGGCTCCAGTCTATTCCTTCAGGGCTTTTTCTCCATCCTTTTCAAGTGGCAGCACTTCCAGGGAGCCCCAAAGGGAGACAGCTTCCCCTGGCTGGTGGGCACGGAGAGCTGACACAGGAGATGGTCTCCTTCAGCAGTGGCTGATCCGTTCTAGCTTTCCAGCCTCCACCATTTGAAGTCAGCAAGACCAACAGAGCCCCAGGACATAGATCACAAATCAGAGAGGCCAATATATTGGGAGAGGCATGGGACATTCCTCTAAAGCTATGAGACAGTCTTCAATCAATTAGTGCTTTTTTTAGGATGGATGAATTCCCATTGACAGCACTAAGCTTTCCACAAGACCAGGGCCAGTACAAGCAATCTTTCAGTCAGTCTCTTTATCAGGACTTTGTGATCACACAAAAAGCAGAAACTGACTTTTGAAAGACATTTTGTTATTTGCACCTTCACTTAGAATCAGAAAGTAAAGAGTTCATGAAAACATAATATGAGCGTAAAGAACAGGTCTGTTCCCTTGAGAGCATTTTTGCACAGCGACTGGAGAATCGTGTGTGAAACCCTGGGCCACTGGGCATCTCATTAGAAGACAAGACTTCAAATTTACTCCTATTATCATCACCAGTTCACAAGCTGAGGCCACTCCATTCAAAACCAGAAGGCCAACGAAGTGCAGGAGACAGACACCAGGCTGGTTCTTACTGCACCCAACCCAGCTTACTCATCCCTCATGTACCACCACAGCAAAGAGATGTCACAAGGCCTTCATCATGACTGGAATCATAATATCCATGATTCACATGGAAGACTTTTTATACAAAGCACCGAGATAAAAATAAAAGGAAGGGGAAAAAACTTCACAAGAAACTTGTTTCATTCCCTACAAGATGGATAAACCAAGACGAATGTAAACAGCTCAACTTGACCCAAATATTTTTTCGTTGCTGAGTAACCCTGCAAAAAATGTTATCTCACTAGCATCTGTGGAGATTAGAAGGAAGGGAATTTTAAACAAACATTCGTTGTCCCTTATTTTAGGAATTTCAGTCTGGACATGAGCTCTAAGCACCCCTGGCCCCTTTTCGGTAGGGAACAAACAGCTGAGGAGGACAGGAAGCATCTGTAACATCACCAACACATTAACATGCTGTTGACATGAAGGTTTACATGAAACATTCGGGTTTACAGCTTTCCAAGCTCTTCTAAGAGAAGGATGCGGCTGCTTTCTGAAGGCTAGGAGCAGGAAATACACGCTCTGGCCATGACTACAGCAGGAGGTGGGCGTAGGGGTAGTCACAGCAGATGCCTCGAGCCATTTTGGGTGGCAGTAGGCACCCACCGAGGGGCTCAGACTTTACAGCCCACACTGGCTGCCATATGCTGTGACAGTGGCTCAGCATCACACAGGACCCAATTTATAGCATGCTTCACGGCTGTGAGCACCACGCTATCCTCTTCTCTCCGTGTCTACAATCACCTTCTAGCTCCTCGCTATCTTACTTGCTGATTTTTTTTCATGTTTTTGCAGGTAGAGGAAGATCTGATAGATCAGCTGAGAGATTCAGGCATGAGGTTTAAGTCTCATTTGTGCTCTGGAGGTCAGGCCTCCTCACTCCTTCACTCCTTCCCAACAGATAAGCACTATCTCAACAACACACAGATGCTTTTAGAGATCACCTTGGCCCCTGCTAAGCTGTGCAGAACTTCTGCCGTGTGCGTCCTGGAGTCGGAAGAGGACAGCAAACAAGGCTGTGCCTGCAACACCAGGAGCTCAGAACAGGTGGGGTGGGGAGATTACAGCTCTGAAAAGGGCAGCCCTTCCAACAACACCAGCCTTCCTTGTTGAATTTCTACTGGAGTAACTCAGGGAAGTGAGAGCAGAAGGGAAAGAAAAGCCTGGAGGTGGCAGGATGGAAATCAGTCTTCCATCAGCTGGGGCTCAGAGGGAGAGGATGCCAGCAATGAAGAGACATGCAGGCAGGGCAGAGTGAAGGCACAGCACTACAGGGAGGCAGCAGTATAACCCCAGTGCTGTGGCTCAACAGCAGGGCGATACCCCAGCCCAGCAAGCTCCAGAGATGGGAGAAGTGGGATGCTTTCCCTCAGGGTCCTTCCACCCTGGGATGTGGGAGGCTCTCGCCTCTGGAGGACTCTCTGGGAAATGTGTCACTCTGCTCAGAGTATTTAGGCTCAGTCACACTTCGACAACTTCACGAGCTGGACCTTCTGCCCCCACATGAGAGCAATGAATGAGGTCAGTTCCCTCTCAGTCACTGGAAGGAGGAGGTCACCCCGAACCACTAGTTTGCATCCAAGCTGGGTCAGCCCAGCTGCCAAACTAACTAATAAGGCCATTTACTCTGCAAGGGCCCTTAAAATATCCACTCGGTGCAAGTCTTACAGCTCCCACTGGGGCTCTGAGGGAGGACAGTCACCCACAGTCATCCACACTCGCACTAGGCAACTGCAGTTGCATCTCTCAGATTCGTGGAGAGTCTGGGATATTTTTAACATTTTGAAAGAAACAGCCCCTCAGCACTGGTCGGTACGGAGTCTGTGCATTCAGCCCAGTCCTACCACACGTACATTTGCTGGTGCTCTCCCCCTCCTTCCACAGCAGCTGCTGGCCCTGGCCTGCCCTGCCTCCCAACTCACAGCAGTGCATCCTCAGGTGATGCATCTCCTTGACATGCACAACAGGCACAGCCAAGGAGCTTCCTGGAGGAAGCAATTACAGAAATTGAGCTCACCCAAACAATTAAAAAAAGCTGAGATATACCTCAAAGCTCCAGTTTTTCTCTCAACTACAGCAAGGACCTGCATCAGACTAAAATGCAACAGTGGGAGCAGACTTTGCTCTTCTCCAGTTGCTGCCTGAAGCTCCACCAGTGGTGACAGCTCTACAGGGCTAGTCCAGAAGCTCCAGTTCACCAGGGATGTCAACACAGCCCAGCTGTCCTGTTTAGGCTGGATCAACCAGTTCCATAACAGAAGTGGTATTGGTTACACCAGTGCAGACCGGAGCCCGGGAGCATTTGGCCCCACAGCAGCATTTTCAACCCTGGAAAGCAGAGGCTTCTGTCTGATCACAGCCTGCTGAAAGGCTTTGCTCCTCCTGCCCTGCCCGGCAGCAAACACATCACAGCCAACTCCATAATCCTCCCAGCAAAGCAGATCTCAGCTGCAACTTAATCTGAACTTCTACTTCAGCTCTCACAGCCAGCTCAAGTGAAAATGATAAAGGAAAATCCATGAAGTGAAGCAGGTGGTGAGGGGGCCAGAGGCAGAGAATGCGACTGGAAAGAGCAATGCCACCACAGATCTAGCAGTGCAAACATTAATTGCTTTTTAATTATTCCAGTGCTTTCCTTCCCCCGTGGCTGGTAATTATGGGATTCCTGCCTGCCCTCCGGTGGCTAAGGAGGAGAGGAAAACCAAGAGCACGTCAGCAGAGCAAACCCAGGAACCGAGCATCCCCAACGGTCTGTTTTACCCCACAGTGCACAGCAGGAAGCTTCAGTGACATTTCTTTTGAGCACCATTGCAGAGCAAGTCTACTGGGACTCCTCAGCCACCTCTGGGGAAATCTGAACCACCAGTGCTACATATGTGGAGACTATGGAGAAACCAGTACCTTGAGTTTCCACCTGACTTAAGAGCACAGTTTGCCTCTTATCAGATATATGAGTATGAAAGAGAGTAAGCAAAGCAAGGACAGCCCAGACATTTTGCTCCAGATTCAGCTGCATTTCTGAGGTTCTAAAGAACAGAGGGAACAGCTTTCTCCTCTGTCCTGCTGCCCCCCGTTCCTGGATCCAGTCACTTCCAGCCCTCAGAGAAGGGCCCCGCTGCCTCTCAGCACACTTTATGCTATCAACACCCATATGACAAAGCTGGTTTTGTGCATCTCTATTCTGCTTTGTGACCCAGGGAAGCCCAGCCTGGTAAAGCACAGCCAGGTGATGAGTATGGCACAGCCACCACCAGGTACATCAGCCATTATGAGTGTCATCTGCAAGTGTCCCCATCCCCTCCAACCTCTCCCCACCACAGTCCCGAGACACCACCACATTCAGACCCTCAAGCCTTCAGCAGATCCCCTCCAGGGGAATCTCACCCAGCACCATGAGAGAATTTTGACAGACACATGTTGTGAACAAGCAAAGAGACTGGTGAGAAAAACCTGTGTTTAACTTGCAGGTTCAAATATATTCTCCTCCATCCACTCCAGATGCTACTCAGACACTTTGGAAATGGATATTTAAAGATATCATGATCAAAGTGAGAGGAGGAGGAGGGCGAGGGCAAGGGCACAGGAGTCCCATTAGTAGGAAATCAGAATTCAGCTACATCCCTTACACGAGACAAAGGTGAGATGAAAGCTCTGGAAGGAAGACAACATGGGATCGCAGCAGCATTGACTTCCTTAACATCTGTAAGCAGAAAACATGCTCACTGCTTCCACACGGGAAAGGGCACAAACTCAGCAGTTTTCTTCTGGTACGTTGACGGGAATTTGAAACAGACTTTTCACAGCGCCAGTTATTTCTGGATTTTAAAGGCCCAAGAATAGCTTCTGCTTCTTCTTACAGGCCTGCGTACGAGCAGCCAGACATCTGCAGTCTGCTCTCAGTATGGCAGAATATCCTCTGGCAGGGTGGGAACTGGACTAGTAGCCAGACCTGAGCATGGCTTGCCCAACAATTCCCTGCTTCCCTTCATGAGAAGGACAAAGGTTTCCATCTGAGCTCGATGCCAGCACTAACGTGTCAGCAGCCCCACAATCTCAGGCTCAATTACTGAGAGTGCAAAAGCGGTCTCACAACTGAGCCACAAGTGCTTCCTTAAGCACTCATAACCCAAAAACTGCAAAGAACAATCTTTCATCACCCCCTCCCCATAGCTCAGGGAGCTCTAAAAGAGAAACAGCCACCAAGGAGCCTGTGACAAAGTATTTGTGTCAACTGGTGAGTCAGAGCAGCTCAGCTTGTACCCACAGAGTGATGTGTCTCCCTCAGGATGGTGGTGATCTCCCTCCACCCATTTCCTCTAAGCAGGAGGGGATGGGCTCAAGCCACAAACCAGTCTGTCCTCAAAGCCACGGTCCATGTGAGGGAGGTATGTGACAAGCTCCCTCTGCCCCAGCTTTGGGGTCTGGTTGTTGTACCATTAGCCAGGTGCTGACCCCAAAACCCATCAGTGAAGATGCTGAACACTAATGGTCCCAGAGCCGCCACAGAAGAGTAAGTCAAAGACCTATCTTAGCCAAACCTTCCTCCAAGTGGGCAGGGACTGGTGCTGACTCCACAAGGCCATTTTTGCTGGCGTTGTCATTACAGTGCCAGAAAGTGACTCACATCTTCAACGGGAGCTCAGAGGAGAGGAACTGGGGAAATGGCATCTCATTCTGCCTTTCCCCGGCCAAGCCTCTTAATGAAGGGACAGGAGGGAAATCATCATCCTTTTTAACACCAGAGAAAAGAATTGGTGCAAGAGAAGCACAAACAAGCTCACCACAAACAAGGGCAGCTGGTCAGCACCCCAAGGGCTGCTGCATGGTCAGAAGATCTGGGGTTGAACACTGTCAGTGCCTGCAAGGAGACACACAGGCCTATTGTGAGCAAGGGGGGACTGAACCCCAGGCCAAAGGGGTTCCAAAGGGAGAGTGAAGCCTGCAGCAGCACCACATCTCCACCGCTGTGCCATCTAGCCACTAGGGTGTGACAAAACACCACCGAGGGCACAGATAACCACCCCATAGCCACTGCGGTACTAAGGAGCAACAAGCAATTTGGACACCAGGAGACAGACTTCAGTGGTAGAGGCCAAAAACACAGTGTACATACTACAGCTAGGAAGCTCTTGTACCTTCACACGCACTGCCCTGTTCCCCAAGGACCCAATTCCAAGCCCTCCAAAAAAAATCAATGAGATAACAAGGAGATGAGTTGCAGCCAATATGGATTTGTCAAGAGCAAATCACATCAAGCCAATCTATCTTCCTCCTATAACAGCATAACAGGCTTTCGGCAGAGAGCACTACCTGTCAAACATCTCGGCTTTAGGAAGGCTTTTGACACTGTCTTGCCTGCCATCCCCATCAGCAAGGGGAATACAACCTCAAGAGAAACTCTGACAGGGCAGGTACAAAACTGCTCAGAGCACCATATGCAGAGGGCAGATACCAGTGGTCTCCTCTGCTACAAAGGAAGAACATGTTGACAAACAGGATTTTGCAGGAGCCTGTCACATACCAGCTCCCTTCAGGACTTTTCACTACTGGCCTCGATGATGGAGAAGAAGGAAAGTTACTGAATTTGCAGGTGGCACGAAGGTGGGAAGAACAGCAGGTACTTTTAGAAGACAGGATTAGAAGATTTTGTTATTTCAAGAAATCATCCTTTTTTTTTTTCCAGGCAGATACAAGGGCCAGGTTTTTCTCTCAGGCAGGAATAATCAGCTGGCCAAGAACAAGTGTCCAAATACAAATTTTCAGGGACTATTGCTTCACTAGTCTAGCATATCAAGGGCTACTGATGTTGCAAGGGGTCTGGAGGCCTCTTGTTCTTGACCCTATGACAGTAGCATCTAGGGTCTAAGACAGACAAGCAGCACGTAGTGTTAGGCAGGCACGTACCCAGGGCATCCCTTCCCAAACCACTTGCAAACAGAATCACTTTCAAGCTCAAAGGGCCCTGAACAGGATGAGAAAACACAAATTCCCACTCCCAGGCTGCTCTTTATCTACTGCATCACTGTCACCTCGTTGCAACTGGCACATTCACTGTCTCTTCTGAGAGCTGCTTCAGCAGGGAAGGTGTTCCTGTGCCAGCAGCACATCATGCTAATGATGACAGCCAAGCACATACGATATCCAACTGCTGTGCACACCATACATGTTTCATAAAGTTGTCCCAGCTGCCTTCTCAAGCCCTTCCCATAACCAGCTGCACCTGACTCTGCTGTCAAGTGATTTTCCTCTTCCCCTGCTACATGTCACACCATTTTAACCTGTAGTCTCTGCAAGAGAAGGACTTCCCATCACCAGTGGACTTTGCTACTGGAAGCAAAGAAAGCACAAATGCCCTGCAAAATGAGCCAGCACATCCAGACATGGCACCTTTTATGGAAAGCCATGGTGAAGCCCCTGCAATGAGGTACATTTCTAGCCTGCAGGGAAGAGACTCTTACAGCCATTCTCCACAGGACCTTTGGGCTTTCCCCTCTGACCATGCATTCGGTTTATCTTAGTGTGAGCTGGTAGGGAACTGGACCTTGCAGCCCTGGGAGCTCTGGTGTTCCAGGTAAGTTCATTCACCACCAGAATAAGAAAGAAGAGTTTCTAAATAATTGACATTTATTTGTCTTAAAAAGAGTTGTTTATCACAGCCGATTTCAGGGAAGACTGCAAAGTAGCAATGGATTGATTTGGCTCCTATGGAGGTGACTAATGGGAACATGATCCAACAGCTAAGGCAGAGGACTAGATGGCAGTGCCCACCACAGCTGCCTTTGTAGGAAGATGCTTCCCTTATAGGTAATGAGGAAATCCTCATACCACGCTCCCCGTGTGTACGTCTCCTGGGGGTGATTACGATATGATATTGCCACGCACTCCAAGAACACAGAATAAGAAGAAAACACTTGAAATGAAAGCAGGATTGCTGGGCTAGGGAAGGAAAGTCAGCATTGCACCCACTCAGCTGGCAAAACCTCTGTGGATGTGAGCGATGGGTATTGACGAGGCAGATTATACAGAGCATCACCCAGACCACGGGCTTTTAGCACCTTGTGGAGCATGATTGAATGCAGCCTTATCCCTTCCAAATAAGTCAGAAATAAAGCATTGCAGCAGAAATCAGTGAGACCCGGGGTCGTCCCAGGGCAGGTCTCTTCATGGTGAGGGGCAAGACAATCTATGCATCTGCAACTTGACCAAATTCAAAGAAATGTCACAGGAAGAGCCAAAGCAGAAGATGAACTGGCTTGTATTTATTAGCAACCACAAGAGAAAGGAGCAAGATCAAGCCATAAAAGCGAGGCATTAGCACCTCTATGATCAGCATAAATCTATGAGGACCTGCTGTCTCTCTCACCAGTGCTTACTGCAGTTTCTCTCCTGAGAGATGAGCTATGTGTGTACATCTGTACACACTCCTCAGGCCTCACAGCATCTGAAAACCTTGGAGCCCTCAGGTGAGGCTCTGCAGAGCCTGCCATTGCATTTCCTCCTTCAGAGGAGCTTTGGCCATCATTGTTGCACACTTAATACTGCCAAAAAAACCTGTGAAGTTTAAAACAGGATTGTCATTGCTTCTGCCATTCATGCGGATGCCAGTGCCACAAGGGTGTCCTAGAACTTAGACTAGATCAGCTCACAACTAAGGGACCACACTGGGAGATGAATGGAAGCTACAAGCTATGTAAATTCACCACAAAAATTGCACTTTGAGGGCTGGAAGCCAGAGGTTAGTGGTGCTACTGGCAGAGTCAGTTCAGTTCTTAGCTTACGCTTCCTTGCATCCCTTGCTGCCTTTAAGCTGCCATGTCAGAGCACCTGTGATCCACACTATTAAAGCCAGGATCTCGGCTCATCCCCGAGTGAGAACCGTGCCACAGCCACAGTAATTCATGCCTTTCATCACCTCTCAGCTAGACCACAGCAATATGACAACCCTGCAACGTGCAAGAAGCGCTAGCTGAAATATTCTCTGCATCCCTGAGCGCTCTGTAATCCCATTATCACGACCTCACCAGGCCCCTGTCTCTCAGCTCCTGATGTAGAGATCAAGGAGGAACCCTACTCAAGGGGCTGGCTGGCCCTCCTGTCCCTGTAGCCTCATCAACAGAGCTAAGGCTGCCTTCCAGGATGAAGTCCTGGACACGGTACTTTTGATCATCGAGAGCACCATGGCACCTCACAAAGGCTGATCTCACCCACACACAGCAGACAACCTTCTGAGCCTCCATTGAGCTATGTTCCCCAGGAAGAACAGGTTATCATAAACATTTCCTGCTGCAAACTGGGTTTCTTTGGGCTACCTGGTCTGACAGAAATACCACGACATGTGGATTTAAAGGCAATACAATCCCCTAGAACATGACTTTCCACTGCAGGCACTTAACCCCTGGGATGACACCAAAATATCCAGACCCTGGCAGACGCAGGCACATTCACTGTAATGCACAGCTCAAAGATGCTCAGATGTACACCCTCAGAGCACAGGAAGCTCTGTCTACAGCTTGCACTATGGTGGGAGAGCTTACAAGCTCTCAGTCAGCCTGTTCAGCCACAGCAAATTAGCATGGAAGTTGTTTGACTCCTTTGGAACAGGACTGGGACAATTTATTTGGAAGAGGACAGACGTTACAGACATGAATGGGAGAAGCAGGCTCTCCAGTCTCAGCAATGACTATTGTGGCATGAGGTGACAGAAAGAAAGAGGTGGTGTTTGTGCCTCTGCTGAGTTCATACAATTCCCCTATGGTTTAGCTCCCTCATCTGTAAAGACAAGGATAACTTCGCTCACCTATCAATTTCTTATTTGCATCAGGTAAAAAGAATAAAGGTCTGATCCCATGGGGTTCTGATTCACTCTGCTGAAGGTGCTTTATTCTTTTAAGACAAGTTAATGGGAGTTGTGGTAAAAAGCAATCCACCTTGTTTGGATGCGCTGGAAGAGATGACTTATCAAGAAAGGCAGCCCCAACGCCTCATCTTGCAGATTCCCAAACATTGCTGTAGGCCTTTTCTTTACCTGCCTCTGCCAATTTTCACCATGAGCTGTACTGCTTTATTATCGTCTCTCTAAGGTTCCTCCACATGCTCCAAGCTCTTCCCAGACTACCTAAATGCCAGGCGTTGCAGGCAGAGAGCCATTAGCTCTGCAGTGCTGTTATTGCTGCTGCCTGGGCTGGAATTAATGCAGCTCAGACACAGCACAGTGAAAATATTGACTTTCCAGCTAATCAAACCAAATTCCATGAAAGCTACAACTTCTAACTTCAAAAAATTCATCAATGATTCATAAATATTTGAAAGTGCCAGATTGATTGCATCTGGATTACTGCAGCGGGGCAGGGGGCTGAGGTCTGGCTGAGAAGGAAGGAGATGGACTAGACACTTGCTCAGACCTTGATGTCACGTTTCACCCTGGGCTACCAGGACTGCCCAGATCTTCCCAGCCTCAGACAGGGGATGAACACTGTACCCCAGTGCTATGCTATCTATGCTGGTGTAGCCCTACTCACTCCAGAGCACCCAGTCTGCAGGGAGGATGGACCATCCCAGCTGCTGGGACTGCAAAGATTAGGAGCCTAACAACTGTGTTGTTCCATTTCTGACTCTGGAATAAATATATATATATGCCCACCTCCTTCACCCATTGCCCAGCAACCAGGTTGTTGGTATTCCCAGAACGTACCAACCTTCAACTAGCCTCCTGGGAAGCAAGACAATTTGCTAGCTTGGTCCCTCCACCCAGCTCAGCCCTCTCACCTCCGTGACTGGCTGGATGGCATGAAGGAGTGTTTTGTTTTCCTAACAACTTTTCCAAGGGAAACAAAATCCAGGAAATTATGCAACAAGTCAAAATGACCTATTTTTACTTCACCCCACAGAGAAGCTCCAACTTTTCCCACGTAAAAGAAAAGGAATCTGCTGTCTGATTCCAACTCAGAGGAGAGGGGCAAACTTTTTGGAAAGAAAGACTTACAATAAATAACTTTGGTTGCACTGCAGACAGTCTTTGCCGCATAAAAGTTGCTTTGCAAAGCTGTTTCAGGCTGCCTTTGACTTCCAAGTCTCTGGAGCTACATTTGTACTCAAGAGAACCTAGCACAAAGTCCTCTCTTGTAAAACCATATATTCAGCTTTTGAAATCAAGAGGAGAAACAGAGGTCTAAAACTCTTACCCTGAAACACAAAATTCTCCTTCATTAGCCACTGATGTGAGGACAGACTCCCAACTGAACTGGAAGAGCCATGTTCCTTCAGGGCAAGGAAGACAAGACCAATGCAGGTGCCCGGCACTGTGCTGAGCCTGATCTCCTACGACAGTGCCTCATACTTCAATGACTGCCACGGCAGGAAGCACAACTGATGACTGAAGTGCCCTCATGATTTCAGCATTCAGAGCCTCTCCTCCATAATCCTCCTCTGTAATCCTATAAGCTAACACGGTGCAGCTCCACACCACAGCCTCTCCCTTGGTGGGAGCATTAATAACTTCTCAGGGTCTGGTGAGGGAGGCTGTGGATGTGGCTGGGGCAGCACACACCCTGCACAAGCCTGGTCTCAGTCCCAAGACAAGCAGTGAGGTTCAGCCCTACCCCAAGAGGCTGGTGGTATTCTGTCAAACGTGCCAAGAGACCCAGTTTTCCCAGGAACACTGTATCCACCTCCCCATAGAAAGGCACAGGCAGAAAAACCTCAGTTCACTGAGTCAGGTACCCCTTGCCCATGGCCTCCATGCAGAGTGCAAGGACTCACCCACACTATAAGGGACAGAAAGTCTTTGGGTACCTGCTCCTGATCCTTTATGGGGGTCAAGCTCCCACATTCTGCCAGCTGCTTGACCACAGATCCCGACAACAAGGAAAACATCTAGCTGCCAACCTTCTGCAATTTCAAATCTGCACCAAGCTCAAGCTCCAGGCAAAGGGCCTTTCCCTCCCTGGCATTAAATGCAGTGGACAGTGCACCTCAACACTCAAAAACACTGCTTGCACTGGAATAATGGAAATTAAAGCAACCTTTTCTTTCTCACCAGTGAAGACAAACCTAGGGTCATAGAATCATAGAATTGCCCAGGCCAGAAGGGACCTCCAAAGGCCATCTAGTCCGACCCCCCCGCAGTCAGCAGGGACACCCCCAACTAGACCAGGTTGCCCAGGGCCTCATTGAGCCTCTCCTTGAATATCTCCAGGGAAGGGGCCTCAACCACCTCCCTGAGCAACCTGTTCCAGTGCTCCACCACCCTCACAGTGAAGAACCCTAAGATGGTGATCCTAGACACAAGATCAGGCAACATTCCTCGCCCATAGCTTCCTGGACCAAGCCTTCCCATCTTTCATATCAGAGTAAAGATACCTTTAACACAGTTCACTCAACAGCACTGCTGGTTCCTCCCCAAATGTTTAAGAATAAAATCTTGCCTTATTTAAATAATAAGATTTTCCCTAATCAGAAAAGAAACAGGATAATCACTTGAAGTAATTTAGTGAACTAGTTAAGACTCGCAGAAACAACACTTTTATTCGTCAGCCTGACCCACGCTGCTGGTGTTGCGGGTTCCCTCAGTTCTGTGCGTTTGCAGCACCAGAGCAGGGGGTTCCTACACCACAACTGAGCATCCCACACACCACAACAGGCAGCGAAGCAGCAAACACACAGATACTGCTCTGCCTGGGGTTTCTGCCACAACACTGCGCACGAAGAGGAAGAGGAGGGTCACCTCAGCAAGAGGAGGAGAGGTCCCTGCTAATGCCACTTAACCAACACCACTTGTCCCAAATGCCACCTCTCCCCATTTCCAGTGCTGCTGCCTTTCCCCATTCTCCACCATGCCTTTCCAGCTGCTTCTCCACCCCTGCTGCCCGCACACACACACATCATTTCTCACCATCACCCACATCCTCGCTCCCAAGGGTGAAATTGTTTCTTCTCATGAAAATCTGAGGCCAAGGTTGAAACTCAGACTTCAGTTTAAGTAAAAGCCATTTAAAATAGCCTTGTACTCTGAGTTTGCTCATGTAAATCAGTGGCACACTAGCAGATGTACCAAATATCCCCTAATGTGCATGTGTCAGTGTATTTCTTCCTTCAGAGATCATTAATGGCTCATGACCAAGGTCAGGAGTCAAGTCTAAGACTTTGCTGCTGATATAAAGGAAAGCATCTCTGCTGTGACACAGGGCACAACCTGCCCAGCTAATAGACTCGCAGGAGCTCCATTCCCAGACCTCATCCATCCCACAATTTATAAATAATAAATTGCCATTTTAAAGCTAGGGAGAGCATCCTGAGCCTTCTCCACCCCTTGGAGAGTGTGAACACGGATGAGAAGACTGAAACACACAGTGGATTCAAAATTGCTGTAACAAAAATCAGCAAAGCCAGAAGAAAAGCAAAGCACAATGCCAAAAATCTTCTGGAAAAAGAAAGCTTTTTAGCAGGGAAGGCCTAAAAATGGGCAGACCTGGGACCTGCTCCCCCCCCCAGCCTCCAGGAGGAAGGGCACTCGGTCACCATAGAGACAACACACAGGCACGATGCTCCTGTCCCCGCTTCGCAACCTTGTCTCCTCTGAGGCTCCGGAGCAGATGGCAAGCTGTGAGCAAGAGAGAAGGAGGGACTGGTGAAATGCTGCATGTAAATAAGACTGCTAAACACTCCTGTTGTGACTCGGCAGCAGCCGGGAGAGGCTATTAAGGGGCTGCTGCAGGCAAACGGTTAGCCAGCAGTAATGAGCTGGCTACGAGTGACTGATTCCGTGTCAAGGTTGGGCGGTATCGATCAGAGATGTACGGCTGCAGTCCTGCCACTTCGGAAAAAGATGGGGGCTGATGGATCACCTGCAAGGCCCACATCACCAGGGAAAGGCAAGGGAGCAGAGAGTCCCGAGAGAGACCAGGGCAGCACCGTGACTTTGGACAGGAGCCACCCCGAGCGCCAAGCTTCTGCCCGTTTCCAGAAGCAAATGAAGATATTCCTTTTACTGCTGGCCTGATGCTCTCAGGAGCATCGTTTCAACACAGATTTTCTACCTGGGCCTGGAAGCAACAAACAAGGAAAATCTTTGCCCCTTTGGAGAAATATATTATGTGGTTCACATTACAGCAGCCATAGCCCTGTGGAGACTCCTCCCCAAGGACAGCGAAGGGAAAAGGCAGAGGCACATGAACGTTGCCATGCTTCAACCTGGGAAAGACTGTCACATCACTACACCAGCCAAGAAGCAGGTGTTTTTTCAGGAGCCTTACCTGCTTTAGCAGGCTTGGAAGGTGTCTGGGGTGTTTTTTTTAATCTGAGGAATTTCCCCCCCTTATCTCTTACACAGATTTCTTGTATAAAGGCATCTCCTGGGCTCCACCCCATACTCCAAGAGAAAGGAACGGCTCTGCACCTCATCAAAGGACTGATGTAGCTTCTCAGGGTAGGTTTGGTGCCCAGAGAAACATCAGCTGGTCCCTTCACATACAAAGAAGGCCAAGCCTTCTACACAGTTACACCAGCAGACGGGTGCCCAAGGTGAGAGGAGCAGGAATAACGTCCATTTGGATTACATTATCACAGCAAGACCTTGACAAATTAGGGCTGCAAAGGGCAGCTGAACAGCATGTGGAGACTGTCCCTTGGAGGAGACAAACATCCCCATTTTGCTGCTAATTAGTGCACCATATCCCAGCTCAGTTTGCAGGGTCTGGGGGCTTGAAATGAAGGATCTGCCCAGGATCAGTCACGAGGCCCATCACCAGCAGTTACGATTTCCCTGGGTCTGTGTTCTTCCACCCTTCCTTGACTCACACCCTTATACAGCCTAAAAAGACTAGTGATAGTCACAGCTCAAATACTCTATTTAAAGGCTGCCTCGAGGACTAGAAGTTAATTTTAAAACTAACTGACCTAAGCTCTCTGCCATACTACCTCCGGAGGAGTCTGGAAGGGTGGGGGTGCTGCTAATGCATGTCTAGAGAGCATGTGTTTTACCTCCCAGCTCTTATTTCTCATTATTAATGTCAAGGTTTTTTAACAAAATTTGTCTTGGTCAATTAACTCAGACAGGGATGCTTGTAACATTCCAAATAAAACCAGCCACATCCTGCGCTCAGGAAGATGAGTGAGGCCGGCTCAGGAAACAGGGGAATGACAAGGGCAAGGCATGACTCACATCTACCCAGCTCCTGCATCCCAGAAAACCACCAACCCCACCAGCCTGACGAGGACACCGATATACCAAGAGGCTCCTGCTTTCCCCATAAGGGTTCCCTTTGCTCTCCTGCAAACAGAGGCTAACACCTGCCTGTGGGAGGAAAGAAAAAGCCTGCTTTGAAGAATATTTGCCCAACGGATCTAGCACAATAAAAGCATACGGCAAGTCACAAAGCAGCTTGTGATAGCACTGTTGCAGACTAAAAATAGAAAGAGGCGTCCCATTTCATAGGAAGGTGTTACTTTCCCATCAAAACATCTCCTGGTTTGGTTTTTAATCAAACTCAGTCACAGGGCATTGCAACCTAAGGCAGAGTCAGACAGATTATGGCCACGAGGGTCACATGGCATCCTTGCAGTTTTCTAAGGCAGAGTTAGATTATGGCCACGAGGGTCACATGGCATCCTTGCAGTTTGGTAACAATCACATTGTGGAACCTGGGGCCAATACCCTCGATTTCCAGTAGTTAATCCAATAGTTAATAGACTCTGCAATGAGTCACTTATGTGGTTTCTTTTCCTTGCCTGGACGACCAAATTTCCAGTAGTTAATCACGCTCTGCAATGGATCGCTTCATGTGGTTTCTTTTCCTTGCCTGGACGACCACTGCTGTTGAGTTGGAAGGCAATGACTAGCTGGCACCTAAGCAAGATGCAGGCACAGCTATACAAATCCTGGACTACTGAATGAGCCCAACTCCCTTCCCAGAAGTGCTTTAAGGCTGGCCCCAACTGAAAAACATTGTTTCTGTATCAAAGCATCCAAGCGCTGGTCTAAAGTATTTCACATACAAGAGAAAGGATTAATTTCAGGGAAATTTGCTCAAAAAAAGTAATTTAAAACCGCTTCGTACGTCCAAAACAAAGTGTTTTGACTATCAAAATTTCACCTCAGCTGAAAAAAACTCTTTACCAAATTTGCAGCTCAAATTTAGGGTGCTTACAGAAGCTGTACTTTCACATAAATAGAAGTCATTGTACAAATAGTGAGGAAAGATTTCTGAAAGCCGTCATCTGAACTCACCACTTCTCCCGAGGAACGCGTTCACAAGTATATTTTTTGCTACAGGAATTATAGCACATGTCATTTCCAACAAGAACATGCACAGGACTCACTAACATCTCAAAATTGAAATATGGACAGAGAAGGCACAAACCAGTGGGTGCCCGGAGCAAGAATTGCCTCCGGCCTCCCTGGGGGCCTTCCTCAGCAAGTCAACTGCTAATGAAGAGCTAGTAACGACCAGTCTTAGGGGATGAGCCCCCTCACGCTGCGGGGGCAGGGCAGACCTCACTGCAGACTGTCACTTGGATTGCCAGATGCAGCAGGACCAGGAGAGGGAAGACTCCAGCAAGGACTGAGGTCTGCAAGGGATGAGGCTTGCGTGGAAAAAAAGCGGAGTGCTGGTGACCACAGTGAGAACCCAGCCCTGTGCTAAACAGCTCTTTTGGGTGAGAGTTTATTTGCACTGCCCCCACAATTTCATTTTCCAAGCGATGGAAATGAGGAGGGCTCTACACATCTTGGTTTTAGGCCAGAGCTCACCTGAAAGCTGGATCTCAGCAGATGTCAGCTCTTGCCAGCCATGAAGTAGAAATCATGGGGCATAGGTCCAGAGCATACCACTTCTGGCCATACAAAGCCTGCTCAATTCCCCCACAGACAACCACCATTCTTCATCCCAGCACCCCCAGCAGCATCCCTGCTCACAAGGTTCTTGCACACCTCTGCTGGGCTGGTACAGCTTTTGGGACCGGTGTTTTACAACCGGACCATTTCAGTGATGAAATGTAGAGTGAAACCCCATAAACAGCTTTATCAGCGTAACCAAGGGAGCCATGTAGGACCTTCTCAGACCATCTTCACAACGAAGCACCACAGGCACATGTCCCTGCTCCAAACACTTTAGTGTGTGCTCTCTTCCTTAAGGGTTGCTGACCCCAGCAGCAACTCAGCTGATGAACCGAGGTTTCATTCTGGCTTTGCACTGCTCACATCTGCACATACTTCCATGGAAGCACCATGGCTGACTTCTGATGCTTCCCCCAGCCACAACACACCTCACCCGTGCTAGTCCATTTCAGCCAGGGCTACCTCCACAATGCTTACCCTATGTCAAGAAAAAGCCTGCACGTAGCAGAATTAGCAAACCACATTGGTAAGATGGCAACCCATTATCTGCACCAGAACACAGGAAAAACTGTAGCTAACAAAATAAATAAATGCCAGTCTGACCCAGGAGTGCAGAAAGATTCTGGCTTTGATTTACAATACAAACTAGAACTTGAAGAAAGGCTCATTTCTACTAATTCTAGGAGCCTTACCTGGGTGTTTGTATTTCAAAGGGGAGGTGGGAACTGCAGGGAGCAGAACAGCCCATGAGCTATTGCTCCCTCACAAGTGTGGAAGGCAAGTTAAGAAACACCCGAAGAAGGTGGACTGTGTCCACCCAGCAGCCCAAGAAAATGAGTTTTCAGAACAATATTTAGCAGCAAATCCTGCTTTGGGCTGTCCCTAGATAGCCAGCCCTTGGCAGTGGAGGCCACCTGGCTCTGGACAACAGCAGCCAGCTCTCCAAATCCATCCAGCCAGCACACTCCTCCTGTACCTGGGGGCACAGCATCACATCCCGCAGACCCCCAGAGGCAGAGGGTGAGCACAACCCACCCATCCCACCAGTATGGATAGGCACTGTCTCTTAGGCCAACACGGGTTTTTCTCTGCCACTGTTAAGTGTTACAGATCAGAGGCAGCATCAATACCACACTCCTGTTTCTAGTCAGTCTCTGATTGGTGGCCTCAAGGCAATACTGGTTTTGCAGAAGTAAAACTGACCTCATCGATTTTCATTTTCCAAGCGAAGGCAGGAGAAGAATCAGGAGGAGACTACTGGTACCAAGAGCAAGAGAGACTAATTTGTTGGGGGTTTTCTATTTTTAATTATTTTATATTTAATCTCCATGTTCTTGATTCCATAGAGATTTAAGGTTTCTTTGGGCCTGCAAGCTTGAGCAATGTTGCACACGCATTTAAGCAACTGTGGGATCTAAGCCCAAGTTGTTACTAAGCACTAGGTAAGCAAATTTGCTTAATAGGATTTTTAATTTGCCATTATCCCTTTAAAAATTTATTTGTTCTCTGCTAAATAGCAATAAATTAGCCTAACAGCAATCATCTCTGTTTCTTTAGCATGTTGGAGGCACCTCAATACATTTTACCAACCACAGTGACCCAATGAGGCTAAATCGACTGACACATAAAAACAACTGACACATGTAGATCTCACAGGGCCTGGTTAGAAGCTGGGGTCTTTACAGTAGGAAGCTTGAATTTTTCACTAACTCGCTGAAAAATGTATTTATAATTTCAAGTGGGAGGGGAGACGCACAGGAGCTCTGCAAGAAGAGTTTAATCTGTTGAAAGGAAGAAATCTCTCAGCAGATTTTCCTACCCTGCCCACCTTCCTGCCGCCCTCCCCTCCCCTCCACCGTCACACATCGGGAAGCAGAGGAGCACGCAGCAAGCCTGGCCCTTCCAGAGACACCAACACAGCCTCTCACACACCTGAGCTTTGGACTACGGGGGCTCAGAGCTGGGCTGCTTATACCAGTGCCACCAGTTGCCTCCCCCTGCGCTACACCAGCTCCTCCCAGTTCAAGGTGCACACTCCTCCTGGTGCAAAGATGCACGACAGCCCGGGCACGCCTGCATCTTTGATGCTGATTTCACCAGACAAGGGCCAAGCCCGGAGAAACCTCTGTGTTTCACAGGGACTACAAATCTTGGGGCTTGCTGCTTCCCAGGGCTCCCTCCCCAAAGCCAGGAGGATATTAGCCCCTAGAAGAGGCTGAAGAAGTGACAGATGCTAGCCAGGCAGGCATCTCCAAACTGTGGCACTAAAACCTCTGGGTTTTGGCGCTCCTCCTCTCCACCATAACCCGCAGCACATATCACAACCCATCTCACTCCCAACATGATCCTCAGAGCAGCACCATTGTAAAGGCAGGGAGGGGATAGAACACCCAAAAAAGGCAGAGAGGCTTATCCAGGGTGACGCAGGAAACACACGCTGCCTTTCCCCAAAACAGCCACGTCCCAGTCACATCGCCCTCCCCTCTCACCACCAAATCGAGCTGTTCATTTGAGTGTAGCTGGATGGTAATGAAGCACTTGGTGGAAATAGATTTTTTGTTCTGCCTGGCCATGGACTGCTGGAGACAGGGGTCATTAGCTATGCATCGCTAGCAGGCAGCCGTTCCCTCATTAGCAGGCCGCTCGTCTACTCCAGCCACCTACATTATTGGTTCAAAAGAGTGTGCCCAGCCATTATTGCCCTCACTAGAAACTCAGCCTAATTGGCTTAGGAGAAATACAGGTTAAGAGCATGAACAGCTCTGCAGCTAACGCGGTTTTGCCAAGTCATGATTTTATGAGTTCAGGGAATTGCATACCCTCAGGTCCTGAGTCTCAGGCACCGTACTTAACCTCGCGTTCTGAAACAACTGAAGAAGATGGGATGCTTCTAACCCTCATGGTTATGGGGAGCTGAGGAGGGAGGGAAGAGCTAGCCCTTCAAGGGCTGCAAGCCAGATGGAACAAGCTTCCTTTTTCTTTTTTCCTCCCCTCTTTATTCTTTGAGTTGCACAATGTGGAGGCCCTTTCCCAAGATTTGGTACTGTAACCTCCACAAATACAGAAAGAGGGACATGCTTTGCTCCCCTGAGCCCAGGAAGGAGCCAGCCCACTCCCCCATGAGGGTAGCCTTCTTTTTCCTCTCAAGGCAGCCATAGCAGAGCCCTCCCTGAGGCCAGGGTACCCCTGCCCCAGGGTACCAGCCAGCACAGCTCACTGCAGCCCCCCAGCCCACACCCACCAATCTGTCCCTGCTCACAAGGCTGGTGTAACTCAGTCCACTACCTCAATCCAACACCATAGTTGAGGGAGAGGAAAGGAATGAGGTCTATAATAGGTAACTTCTCCACCCACATCCACCACCAAAACATATCCAGCAAAGCATACCTTCAATTCCCATTAAAATCACTCACCCTTCAGCAGACAATCATTCACAGTCCTTCTGAGGCTTCTGCAGAGGCTTGTCTCCCCCAAAACTGAAACAACATTCCAGAACTGCCCCTAAATCTCTCCTTGCTTGCAGAGCCCTCTCTAGCTCCCTGAACAACTCACCCTCACCTCTGGTCAACAAGTTTTATCACCTCTCATTACCAGCTCCAGGTGCTGCAATGCTCACCTGGCATCAGGTTTCTTGGCTACTCCCCCCTACCACTGTCAGCTGTTTGCAATTACCCCAGGGCTGGGCAAGGGCTGGTATTGGTGGGCTACCCCCACCCTGTCCTTGCTACCACCTGAAACAGTCTGTACTAACACATCTCCCATTTTAGCTGCTGCCTTATTTCTAAGCCTCTTGGCTAAGGCAGGACTCTATTTCAGCCTTGCAATGCAAAGTCACAGAACTGGTAGGGTTTGCCCGGTTTCCTGTGACCTGTATTTTCAGCAGACACTCGAGGTGGTGTTAGGGGTCTGTCTGAACCTCCAACACGAGTCAGGGCTTAGCGAGTCTGGTGAGAACTCAAGCATACTAAAACGGATGGGAGAACTAGCACTGGCAAGCTCATCTCACAGCCTGTTTCCGTGGCTGGAGACCCAAAAAACTCCAAAAGGGAAAACGGCTCAGGAAGTTGCATCTGATGTGCTACAGCCTGTGACCACATGTGCAATGACTGTTTAGATGGTGTGTGTGCATCCAGCTGGAGGTGGTAGGATTGTAACCAGAGTCAAACAAAGACAGAAGAGAAAGCTTTATGAATAAGTCAACTTGCATCATTCTGATAAAATTCCCCACAAATTGCTAGAAGATATTTAATTCTTTACATCGATGGATGGCACAGAGGAGTTACATGTTTAGGGCTTTTTTGATAGCACTGTTCATTGATAAAATTGCACTTCCTTCCCTGGAGGGGTTCAAGACCAGACTGGACGGGGCTTTGAGCAACCTGGTCTGGTGGGAGGTGTCCCTGCCCAGGGCAGGGGGGTTGGAACTCAATGGTCTTTAAGGTCCCTTCCAATCCAAACCATTCCACAATTCTATGCAAGCTTCCCTATACATCGTGCAATAACAGCTGCCTGGCTCTCTGGATGGAGCCCAATATATAATACAGACCTTGCCTGTCTTACTAGAGCAGATCAGAAATTTTCATCAAAGCATTACTTTCCAACAAAAAGAGAATTAATCAATTTTCATTTAAATCAACACATTTCAGAAAACACTGTTCAATAGTCTTTCAATTTTAAAAAATGAAACAAAGCATTTTGATAAGTCTAAAACGCCTTGTTCAAAATGATCTTTCCAAACAAAATCATTGTTTTTGTATTTAAAAAAAAATACTGGCAAGCTGTGAAGGCTGAAATAGAAATGAAATGTTTAATTTTGGAAGAACATATGCTTCATCAGAATTTTTAACATTCGTTGCAGAGTTGAAGGAAAAACTGATGCCTCAGACTTTCTTGTCGAAAGGAAAACTCGCTCCTTCCCCGGTCCTAATATTTATCACTTCTGTTCGGTGCGAACGAAATGCAGAAGTGCTTTTCCCTCCCCGTGCGAAGGCAGGGAGCAGATTCCTGTTGAAGAGCTGCTGCTCTCCACCCTGGAGGCAGCCCCATCCCCTGTGTGAATCCCCCATCTCACGTGCGAAAGGCTTTGGCTGCGGAGGTGCCAGCAGCCTCCTGTCAGGACTGGCCAGAGCTGTGAGCCATAGATCACCGCTGCTGTCGCCCTCGCTGTCAGTGCCCGGCCGTTAGCGGGCAAAGCGATGGATCCGCCGGGACTGAATTAATTGAATCCCAATCCTACAGGCATCCTCCAGAGACGGGAGCTGGACACAGCAACCCCTGCCTTTGGCACGAGAGAGACGCTTTTGTTTTAAAGTACCTCTTTCCCGGAATGTGTTTAAAAGTGATTAGCAATTGGCACATAAAAAAAAAATGACAGAAAGCTTCGTTACGCATTAAAATTCAAATTAGCACATTTCCTCTGCTCTCCATTCACCCAGACAGGGGGGATACCAGGGGAAGGGACAACACGGGCCCGGATGGGTACGAAGCTGCTCCACAGGGACAGGGCAAGAGTGAGCAGTCGGAGCAAATGGCCTTCCCATTTCCCCTCCGAAAAACGACCTGGCAAATCCAGCTCTGGTCTCTGTACACCATGAGGTCCTTCAGCCTCTCGGCTAACATTGCCTGGAAAAGCACGGATGGGTGATTAGTACCTGTCTACAGGAGCAGGGCTGAGGCATCCATCAACCTCGCAGAGGCCACCCTACAGCCTAGGGATGGAGAAGGGGACTTCTCTGCCAGAGGACATAACAAAATCCACGCTTGATTCAGCACAAGCAGCTCCAGCTTTCTCACTGGAGGAAGAGGCAAAGGGTTTGCTGGTCATGTTCCAGCGAGTTCAAGGGCTTTTTGGAAAAAGTATAAGGAACACTTAAAATAAAGCATGGGTAAGAAATCCTTCCCCATCCCCATCATGACCTTGTCGATCGTGAAAACGCTAAGTTGTTCCAGGATGGAGGGGTGGGTAAATGTGCAGTACCACCATTTCAGGTGCTCCTCTCTCAAATAAGTGTATTTCAGATGCTTCTCCGGGCTCTGCAGCTCCTGCCAGAAAATGAGGAGTGCCTGGACTCAAGAAAGGCTGTGGGGCTGTCCCCACACCAGCCAGAGGGCTTTGCTCTCAATTTAAAGCTGCTCCTAACCCCACCCAGACACAGTCAGGTGTACAACTGACACAACCAGAGAGTCTCACGAGGCTTTTGCATGTACACCGGGTTACTCACACCCCAACAGGCTGTAGGGTAGAGGGCTTTGCTCTCAATTTAAAGCTGCTCCTAACCCCACCCAGACACAGTCAGGTGTACAACTGACACAACCAGAGAGTCTCACGAGGCTTTTGCATGTAACCCCCATGGGGTTACTCACACCCCAACAGGCTGTAGGGTAGGAAAGGACTGAGAGTCTTTGTCCCACATGACATTTGCAACTTTTTTCTTTTCTTCCTGTTCCAATCCTTGTACAACTGTCCTCAGAGAGTTCCCATCCCACCAAGATCTGGGCATTTCTGTCTCTTCTGACAGTGCCTGTATCCCTCAGAGAGGCACAGAACGTCACCAGCACGACGTGGGCTGTGCAGGCAGGGACAGGAGCTTTGTGCTCAGCAGCTGGTGGCACACACCAGCCAGCATGGCCAAATGTTCAAGAGCAGCCTGTTTGAAGGCATGAGGACTCACATGCCTCGGGAGCAACGGGGGTCCCCAATACACCCACGCATCAGGCTCGCTCTCATGGGACAAACAGTTTCTGAGTCATTTCCCAGCCTTCAAACATGGGGTTTGTGCACCAAGATGGGGAAAGAGGCCTTGAAAACATCAGGGTTTTTCATCTTTTAGTGAGGTGGCATGGGAAGGGGTGGGGATCATGTGTCTCAGTGGTGGAGCAATTCATGAGGCCCACAAGCTTCCCTGAAAGGAGGCAAGGCAGTCCTAGAGAGATCAATCGCAATTTTATCTACCCTTTTCAAGTTCTCATTTCTTTTTATCCCGCACTGCCAGATAAAAATCTCTGCCTCAAACATGGGTAAGGAGATAGAGCTTTATTATACTATTCCAAAAACATTAGACGCTGTAGGCTTTGCCCTTTTATGAGTTCACTTTGCTGGCACTCCCCTCTCTGCCCCCCCAAATCTCTTCCCTTTAATATTTTTTCTCTCCAAATCAGAACAACAGGCACAAAACTAATTATGTGATATTTCAGATCCATGTTGTGTTAATGGCACCAGATCGCGTGTGACATTTCCGACTTGTTAGACTATTATTCTCGCTTATTGTTATCTCTGCCGCTCTGAATACAGGCTCAGGGCTTTATATCCCCCCCATGCACCAGGCTCCCACCCCCTCCTTCCTTCTGGTGTTCTCATTTATCAGCCTGGGAGGATCTGTGGAATATTAAACTGGGCCATGCTGGATTGCTCATTGTGGGCAATGAGGGAAGGGAAGGTAGAAATGGCAGAGAAAGGCAGGGAGAAGCAAAACCCAGCAGGGATTTGTAGAGAGAAGCCACCGCAGCAAGAGCCAGCCTGGGGCAATCTGACTTTAGGTGGAGTTGTGTCAGGCTGTGAGATGTCCATCCCTCAGGTGAAGGCTGGCCATCTCACCTGGCTTGCATTCTCCAGGGATGGAGAGGAGTCCACAAAGGACCCTTCTGATGTAGCTTCATCTTCCAAATGCCTTGCTTGAAAAGACAAAACTGTTGCTCCTGCTTAGACCTATGGGTCTGGCCTTAGGCTGTGAAGGCAGCACTTAACACTGGCCTTGAACCCCTCATAGAGGGTCATGTCACACCTGCAACCCCTGTTGCTGACCATAAACTCAAAGCGATGTCCTTTAGCTCCAGGTTTAGTGACAGAGCTGAGGTCCAAAAGCACAAAAAGCCCAGTAAGCATCAGCTGCTTTGCAGCCACAGCATGGTGTAGAGCAAATGGCAGGATTTAATAAAGGGGTGCTGCTGCCACCATAACACCTACCAGGAAAAAATATCTGCAATGCCACCTCTGGGATGGGACTTCCTAAGGGAATATCACAGTGCAGCTGTTACCCCTTCAGGGCTAGTTCATGGTCCTGAGGGTCCAGGGGAATATGCAGTCATTTCCCATAGTTTTAGCTGCTCCTTCACCTGCCTGAAGAGCTCCCATATCCCTAAGACTGCTGAAGGTATTGGCCCAAACCCTGCCATCATTTTGTTTCACTTCCTGAATGATTGTGCTCCTGGGTCTCTTTAGTCATACAAATATAGCAGCTGATTTGTCTCCATGCAGCACTCAGCGAGATGGAGGGTGCCAAGTTCCTCCCGTTGACACAGGCAGAGGCAGTGCCTTCATGCCAGCACTGAGACAACGGGGAAAAGACTGAGAGGGTCCTCCTGCCTCTGGTCCTGCTTGCTGAGGCTTCCCAGCCTGCCACAAATCACTCTTCCCTCTCCATCCAAATTTGCACACTCCCTTCCAGCCTCACCCTGCCATGACCACCCTGTGCTGCTAGTGAGCAGAGAAAGCCCACATGCCTGGCTCCAACCAGCGAGTCTCTGAAACTGCTCCTACTCTGTGAAAGCATCTCAGGAGAGCTCTATGTTGGTAACAAAATCAGGGCCAGGGCACAGGCTCCAGACACTGTGTCATGGTCATCCAAGCTGTTTAACTGTTCACACGCTCCCTGGCCCGTGCCAGCCCTCTCCCAGACGATCCTGGACACGGTTCAGGGGATGGCATGAGCCAGGGACTGTCACCAGAGAACTGCACGGGAGAGGCCAAAGTTTAGTTGTATCAGCACAAACCATACCCCAACACATCCCCTCAGGACCAGAGACTGGATCCTGGCTCGTTATATTTACTAGAACAGATACAACCTCGGTACAAATGAACTTTAGGGAGGAGTCCTCGCCAGGAATATAATCTCCAGCTTTGCTCCTCCAGGGCTCAATCCTGGAAGAGTTTGCTATGATGTACTGCTCCCTCCGTGCCAAGGAGCTGGGAGGGGGGTGCCATATCAAAACCTAAATATTCAGGGTAAATTGCTTTGTACAGCTCTAAGCCTCTGCCTTGGTTTAAGCCCCATCCAGCTCTGATGCCACCAGCAGGTCTGGAAGTCACCCTGGCTCCCTGCCATGGGAGCCCTTATGAGGGAAATCGGGGAGGCCACAGGCTCTGTGAGTTCTCAGACTGGACTAGGTTGTCTGTGCGGGTCTGTGGGTTGTAGGCTATTTAGCAGACGCACACAGAGACCTGAAATAAACTTCAATTGGGAATAGGCTGCTTCCAGAAGCACCTTCAGGGATCTCCTGCAGGAACAGCTTGGCGAGAGCTGCTCCCGGGAGCAGTGCTGTACCGCTGCGGCATGACCCTGGGGGTTCTTAGAAGCAATTTGTGGGGTTTCTTTGCAACAATTCCTGTTCAGAGACACTCTGACTGTGTTATGGACCCTTCTGGTCCATAACCCACTGAAACACTGAGCAGCTCCAGATTCAGCTCCATGACACCACTCCTGTGGGCTCCCTACCCCTGTCTGGAAAAGGGCGATGCACAGGAGACTGTTACCAAGGAAAAAGAGAGCAAACTGGCCCCACTACAGAGTGGGGTCTGTCACTCTCCTATTTTAGGCCCTTGCACCCCCTGCCCAAGCACCCATCTGTGCTCTCTGCCTGCTCCTGGACTGCTCACAGTCCCCACATCACCCCTGCTCCCTGGAACAGCTGTAGCAGCCGCAGCACAATATGCTCCACAACTGGGTAAGGGGGATGGGAGAAGGAGCAGCGAGATATAAATAAATAAAATAAAATGTGTCTAGCTTAATCCTTTTATCACTATACTTCTTTCAGTCGTTTACGGAGATAATAATCGCCCAGGCTCTGCAGGAAGCACTGATGGAAGCAAGCACAGAAATCTGGTGGCAGCACCCTACTCTCTCATCTGCTGTCACCTGGGTAGGAGGCAGGAAAACACAGTCTTACAGAGGGACAGGCCTGGAGCTGACCCCATCACAGCTGGCCCTGAGGTGAGCGAGGTGGGGGCCAGCAGGACAGGGAAGAGAGGAAAAAATGGGAAGGGGAGGAAGAATCAGAAGCAAAGCTATAGAAGAAGGAGAAAGGCAGGGAGAGGGAGGAAGATAAAATGTCACAGAGTTAACAAGGAACAGAGCAAGAGAGGGAAGAGACGATACAGCAAAAAGCAAAGCCAGCACACCCATAGGTTTAAAGTCCATCGGTAAAATGCTGCTTTCCTTGAAGATTGACCAAAGGTCAAGCTGCTGGTCCATGCAAGGGTCTGGAAGCCCTGCCTGGTGCTCCTGGCTGCTCTGCCCCAGGGGCAGGAACAGCTGAAGCAATCCAGATTCCCTCCTGTGCCCCCAACAGAGACAACTCTTCCCTGGGAGGGACCAGGCATCCTGACGCCCATCAGCATCTTTGCTACATTCAGCAAGGAAACGGGAGAGAAAAATGTCCCTCTGGGCAAGGGCAAGAGAATCACAGCAGGTTCCTCCTGGGGGAAAGCAGGCTTTGAGCTGACGCTGGCCAAAAGCCACCCGAACACGGCAGCACAAAGAGCTCAGCATGTGCAGCCCTCTTAGCACATGTTGACTCAAGTGCTCCCACATAAAATGGCAGCTGTCTCTTCCAGTAAACAGATGCCTTCATGGCTTTAAAGGGCAGTGGATCAAGGTCATCTTTTCCCAAGGGTTAGCCATCGCTTCCCTTCAGGCTTGCTAATACAGTGCACCAGTCTGCTGGCTCTTCAACACATCTCTTCCAGACACACTGATTCCCACATTGATTCACTTCAGTGCAGCACCAAATGCAACCCTATTTTTCCCATCTTCTTCCCACCCCGGAGAGCCTCCTGCCAGCCCCCAAAGGTGCCTGCTCCAGAGCCCTCACCCCTCCAGGCTCCCACCAAGCCTGCCATTGACAGCGCCCGGGAGAAAAGACCCTTCATCCAGGAAACATCAAGTACCTCTGGGTGTGATTTTTAATTTCCTCCAACACTAAGATCTACAATGCGATGCCAGGAAAACAACACTGTTATTATTTGATTTGGTTTTATCCTGCCATAAACTGTGACCTCCATGAGGCTCAGGGAGCTGTGCCTGTAAGGACTGCACACACTTTGAAGCAAGATCCCTGCATGCAGGTCACTGGCTCCTGCCGGGGTCCCCAGGCAGCACCTGGGCCCTGGGAAACCTGCCTGAGGCTTCTCTCCAAGGGAACAATCTTTCGGGGGGGGTCAGGCTGAGATTTCCTTGCTGAACATGGTGGGTTTTAGCTGCCTGAGGCTTCTCTCCAAGGGAAAAAGCTTTCGGAGGGGGGTCAGGCTGAGATTTCCTTGCTGAACATGGTGAGTTTTAGTCTCTTCACTTCCTTCATGCCCTTTCCATGAGCCCAGCCAACTGCAAACCTGAAATAAAGGCCCCTCCACACAGCCTGAGCAAATCTATGTGCATCAAGAGTGCCTTCTAAGTAAAAACTGCCAGTGCTTCGTTCTGCCTGTCCCCACCAAGGGAGGCAGTGCCCTGGGAGAGAGACAGGAGAAGACACAGCTATGTAATTCTATGTGTCTCTAACATGCCATGGAACCAAAGAATGGTGGAAAAAGAAGCAAAAAGCAAATCCCCACAGAGCAGCTTTCCTGCTCCTGACAAGGACATTCAGTGGATCACTAAACGTCATCTCTTCCTCAGCCCTCGGGTCCCTTGGGCTGTGCTCCTGGTTTTATTCCCTAGCTGAGTGAGGAGGCAGTACGGATGGGTTTGGGGAGAAAGCAGCGGGGAGGGAAGGCTGTTTGGGCTGGATCCATCCCTTGCCCAGCACACTGCCTGCCCCCGTTTTAGGTGTGATGCCAGGACAGTGACACACAGCCGTGTCACGTTTCCCCTGTGCGTTTCCAGGGGACCCTCGTAAAATCTGACCTTGGTGCTATAAACCCGTGGCTGATTGCTGAGTAAGTCATTTCCTCCTGGGTGATTTAGCAGGGACTGTCGACGGAGCTGCAGTTTGTCTGGATTAGAAGAAGAATTCATCAGGCAGCGGCATGGCCCACCTGCCTGTCTCCTCTCATTCCCGTCTCCACAGCCATTCCCTGCTCTCTGCCCCCAGCAATCCTGCCCCCTTTCTCCCCAAACAGCCCTGAGCTTTCAGCAGGGGGAGAAGTCAAGCAGGGAAAGAGGTGCCTGGCTGCCTCTGCCCTTTTCTTTCCCTGTCATAAAGCTCTCAGGGCCAGCTCCGCAGTCAGGGGAATATTATCTCTCCATGCTGCTGTTAATCTCTTTATGGCATCATTTGACCCTTTCTAACATCCATTGATTTTTGAACTACCCTTTACAGCAACTCTTTAGATCCCTTTGGTCTAAATTACCAAACATCAGTGCCCGGGGCAAAACATGGGAACAAATAAAGCAATAGGGGAAAGTCCATCCAGTAACTGTGACTTCACTGGCCACTTTTGAGGCCCTTTCTCCCTCCCTCTCTACCGCTCAGCCTCCCCTCCATGGGCATCCTACTGATCTCCCCAGAAGCTTCTCCCTCCTTCCATCCCTCCCTCCCTCCCTCCCACACACAGAGCACTTCACCCCACCACAGCTGTGCTCTGAAAGCAGGCACCGTGTTACCTCCCATCTCACATCTGGCTGGGGGTACCCAGCCCAACTGGCACCATCCCGGGTCTCCCAGCCCTGCTCCCCCCCTTCCCCAGGCACCATCATTCCTGGATGCTGCCCCGGGTGTTGGCCAAACTCCCAACACTTGTAGCCACATCCAGCAGAAGCTCCTGGCCAAGCCTTTCTAAAGCAGCTTAATAGGGCAACTCAACAAGAGGTGAAGGCTGCTGCTTTTAATTTACTGGAGAAATGACTTTTCACTCCAGATTAATATGTTATAATTTATTTCTGGTTTCCTGAGCTCACCCCTTGTCCAGCAGCGGCTGTCTCCTTGCCTCATACTTGCTACTTGTCCAAATGAAATACCGAACTGTATTGTCTACTATTATGGTAAAATACACAATATATCACACTGATGCATTCTGTGAGTATGACATAAAAATGACGAATGTGCTCTGGCCAAACACTGAAATGTATTCATCCCGCATTAGTGCAAAATGAATATTAATACGCTGGAAAATGGCTCGGGTGATGAGGGCTTTGTGTCATATTAGAGAGGACACTTCATTCCTCCCTCATTTTTTAGACAGCGTCAGCCCCCAGTCCTGCCACAAGCCCCAGGATATCTAGCACAGCCCTATTTCGACAGGACTCCAGCCAGGACCACAGAGGGTGAAAGACTTGAACATGGCAAAAAGCTGAGGCCCACAGAACGGATTCAGAGGGACAGCGTGGTACCAAAGTTTAAATGGTCCCAGCTTTCCCTGGGATGCAAATGCCTCATGGTCTCTCTCTCGTATATTATTGTCCCCTCCTTCAATTTCTTCAACCTCTGGCTATGTCAAAGACCACCATGAGGGCTTAACGGCTTGTGGGATCGGTTCACCAAATTTGGTTTGGGCTGGATTCACCCGCCGAGTGCAAGTTTGTGTCAGCTTTTCCTAATTACTTCCCTCCTCTAAGAGGTGCAGCCGAATAGCTGATGAGTGCAATGGTGAAGATAATATACTTTACAATTAGCCTATTTAATTATTCCATTGTGTGATTTCCATAACCACAACCATATCTCTGCAAATTTATAGAGCACATACAACAGAATATACCAAGTGAAGAGGAAAAGCAACAATTTTAATGTATCGGTCATAAAAAAACCCCTTCCCTCAACTCTGATCTGAAAGATTCAAGCACTGAAAGTGGCCCCATCTAAGGTCTGCACACCACGATTATTGCCCTGGTGGTACCTGGTGGTACCAAGAGCCATACACATACTCATAGGAAGTCCACGCCGCAAGATATGTACTATATAAGACAAAGTGGGGAGAGGTGAGGGAGGTTTTCACCTTATCTCAGCCGTGTCTCAGGTAATGTTTCCTTGCACAGTTGCTTCACTGCTGCCCCTTTCCCAGATTTCCTGGACCATAACTCCCCCAGGCAAGGCTAACCCCGTGGCAGCAGCTGAGCCCACCTCACCAGGGCTCCATTTGCTGCCAGGGGATGAGCAACTCCAGGCCAGGTCAACCACATCCATTTCTCTCCCTCTGGCCAGTGCTTCAAGGCAAGGCAAGACAAATATGTGCTTTATCATTATGAGCACAAAATTGCAAAGCCAAGAGTAGCTTGATGGCTCCAGAAATGCACACTTTCAACTCTGCACGCCCCACAGCACAGTCCCTTGTGCCCCCATGCCCATTGCACACCAACTTTCTCTCACAGCCATGAGTTGCTGAACAAAAAAAGCCTCAAGAGCAGCCCCAAAGGAACTGTTTGTACCAGGACCGCTCACCACTGCCTTTCATCCTTTCATCTCCAGCAAGTGGGCCTTTCTACAGCACCATCAATACAGGATGGAGAGGGAATCGTTAGATGTGCTACTTCCATCAATATCTCTAAGAGGAACAGGTGACATGAAAAAAGGTGAACCTGAGACCTCTTCAGACTGAAGACAAAGAAATTACAAGAATCTTTTATTTTAGATGGGTTAGCATTTTGGTTTATATCTATACCTAATTTATATACCTAGAAATGCAGCATCCATTTTTCCTTTGTAAATGGGAAGTGGAGGCTGAAAGCTACAACCTTTGCCTAGAAGACTAAATGGCCTTTGGAATAGGCCGATAATGATAAAAACAACCTGCAAAAGCATGTATCCTTGCATCATTTAAGATGACCTTTTAGAAGGGAAACACAGGAAAAGGGGAGAAAATGAAGAGAGGGGAAAAAAAAAAGCTGGGGAAACAAAATTTTAAAACCAAACATCCGCTGTTGGCATTTGAAGCAGCTGCCGCTAGAACAAGAAAATAAAAATAAAAATAAAAATAAAAAGAGATTCGACATTTTATTTCCCCCTATCAAACAATATATCCCAGCTAATGGCAGCAGAATAAAAAATTACCCGATGCAGCCTGCGAGAGAGGCAAGAGAGGAAGAGGAGAGAACAGGGAAGAGGGAGGGGAGAAAGGTTATTATAAATGTGTCAAGCTTGTTTATGGCCCTTTATCAGCAAGCGCAGCGGAAAGAGAGAGGCACCGTTAGCGCATTTTAAAAGTGTTTGGCAGCTTTGTTTGGGAATGTAAATAATCTTTATATTCAGGAGCATTTATGTTTCAAGGAACACGCAGGCACGTGCCACCTGCGCCGACAGATTTTTGAAGGACCTTCTGACACCCCTGCTGGGCTCTGCCCCCTGGGTCTGTGCCATGGGTGCTTCATCTGAAGGTCTGAAACCCCGTTTGATGGAAAAGGCTGCACCAGGAATATAAAGGGATTTAGGGGGAGGACTTGAAGCCCAGGGAAAACCCTTCAGTCAAGGTCAGCTGCTGGGCTGGTTCACTTCCTCCCTGAAGTCGGGGGGTTAAATTGCACTTCTAGTGATGCTGCTATAAATCTGGAGGAAGGCAGCTCTGATGCTCAGCACAGAAGACCATGGCTGTGCCCAAACTGCAGCCCCCCAGGAGCAGAGTGCTGGGGGACGACGATGACAACAGACGAGCAGAGGGTCTGGTCACCCCTTTTTCTGCTGCTCCTAGGCTCTGCTTCAGTTAACGTACCTGATAGGTAAATCACTCCCATTTACTTACACAGAAAATATATTACCAGGAATACCCACGCCCTGAAGGGAGGTGACATCTCATTTTTCACAGGCAGGATGGGGAGGGAGAGCCCCAAAAAACAGCGGTGGCAGAGATAAACCAGGAGACTGGTGTGAACACGGAGACAAAGCAGGATGCCTCGGTGCCTCTCCCCAGCGCGGCGAGCGAGATTCACGCTCCGCAGATTAATTCTGAAGCAGCGTTTAACGCCTCTCCCTTCGGGGATGAAGGATTTGCCCTGCGTTTCAATGAGACATTCAAAATCACACTCATCGTTCTCAGAAATTGCACTTAGTTAAATTGTCACCTCTCGAGCGCGAAGGCAGGCGCGGGGCTGCGCTGCGCACGGGAGCTGGACAGCCCAGGCGGCGGGGAGGAGAAGAGTGCTCGTGTGCTGTGTCCAGTTTTGGGCCCCTTACCACAAAAAAAGACATTGAGGTGCTGGAGCGGGTCCAGAGAAGGGCAATGAAGCTGGTGAGGAGTCTGGAGAGTAAGTCTAAAGAGGAGAGGCTGAGGGAGCTGGGGCTCAACCTGGAGAAGAGGAGGCTGAGGGGAGACCTTCTCTCTCTCTACAACTACCTGAAAGGAGGGTGTAGAGAGGTGAGGTTGGTCTTGTCTCCCAAGTAACAGGGGATAGGACAAGAGGAAATGGCCTTAAGTTGTGCCAGGGGAGGTCCAGATTGGATATTAGGAAAAAAATTTTACACTGAAAGGGTTATTAAGCCTTGGAACGGGCTGCCCAGGGAAGGGGTTGAGGCACCATCCCTGGAGGTATTTAGAAGACAGGTAGACATAGTGCTTAGAAACATGGTTTAGCAATGTTTTTTTGTCAGGGTTAGGTTGATGGTTGGACTAGATGCTCTGAAAGGTCCCTTCCAACCTAGACCATTCTATGACTCTATGATTCTAAGAGTGGGGATGGTGGGAGGGCAGCCACGAGGCCAGGACAGGCTGGCATCGGTGAGGAGAAGCAGCAGAGGGGCTTGAAACGTGGCGGCATGAAGCTGAGCAGCTTGAGTCGAGGGCCTGAAGGATGGCCAGGACCAGGAGGGTGCCAGGGGATGGATGGCTGGGTGTGCAACTGCCAGCACATGGAGTGAGGGAAAAGAAGAATGCCTGGAGGAAGGGTAATGGCCAGAAGGCAAACATTCCCATCTTGCACGGGAAATGTAGACTGGTCAAGCCAAGCCTTCCCTTTCTCATCTTTTATGTCTTCATCTTTCTTGTCTCCTTCCTGCACTCCCTGATTTGGCAAAAGAGTGTAACATTCAGAGGGAACATGCAGCTTTGCTGTCCTTGCACATCCTGGATTCCCACAGCCAGCAGAGGAAAGGGGAACAGCCCAAAACGGTCAGCAGATGAGCACATGCATAAACAAACATGAATCTCTACCACGCACCTTGGTGGCTGCTCCAGTACCCACCACACTTAAAAGGTATGAGATGAACAGCCTTGGGAACATCTCCATCCGCAGAGAAGGGCAGAGCAGACACAGTGATGGCACAGGCTGTGCTCTGCTCTCACTCCAAACCCTCTGGAGGGTTAGACCCAAGCCACCAGCCTGGGTGTCTCCACTCCAGTCACACACAACTGCCCGTGGGACAGTTATCGGAGCAATTCCTCTCCCACAAGCCTCTGGAACTGCCAGCTGATGAGTGACAACTTCAGTTGCTACTGACCAGGGGACACCCCAACAAAACTCCAAAGGCCTTTTTTTTACCCTTTTATTGCTCTTGGGATTCTTCACATCTGCTTCATAAAAAGGTGTGGCTGCATTAAAGCAGAGATTTTGAGGACGTGAATCCAGCCTAAGAGCAAAAGGTGGATTTTTTTTAAACTTAGCACACCAGCACTTTCCAGGAGGCACTGGAATACTGTCAAACCTGTGATACCCCCCTGCTAAGGAGCTGGCAAATTCACCTTCTCCTGTGCAGCCTGGTGCCTGGAAAGCATCATATAAAGGAATTTAAATGTAGATGTGTGATATTTACTGCAAAGCACGACCCGCATGCAGACAGGGGAAGGAATGCTTGAGCAGGAGGAGTAAATGACTATCGCAGGCAGAAAACCCACTGCAATTCATGCATCACACAAATGGTTGTGTATATTAAAGCAATGAGGACAAAGGGTATTGATTTAGCACAAGTATCAAGAGTCCCAGGTGCTAAAACCTGAAGAAATACAAACTGTGCTGGGCAGAATAACAACAAAATGAAATGATAAAAGGATATGAGTGTTTGAAAAGACGCGTAGGACGGGCTATAAATTCTAATAATCCATATTTCTCGAAAGCAGCAGCTATTGACTCAAAAACAAAAGAGCAGGCATTGTAATGTAACAAATGTCAGACGGGATAGCAGCAGGAATTCAATTTGCTCTGGCCATATATCAACTTGAAACTTAATGTAATGGCACGTAGTTAAAGCTGCACCCTCACTTAATGGCTATTACCAGTCCTGGGTGGGTTTTCCAGCAAGCATAAAGCAGTGAGTAATTGGCCCCACTCTGCCTGCATCACTGCTAATGAAAAAAAACGTGCTCCAGCCTGGCAGCAGCGGGAGAAGGGGAAGGCAGGGAACCCAGGCAGAAGCAGGCAGCACTAGAGCTGCCAAGAGCCTGCCCTGCCAGGATCCCTTGAAAGAGTTTCAGGAGAGACCTCTGGGCCTCGGGCTGACCAGCATCCCTCTTGTATAAGGGCTGGATCCACAAGGCAGCAGCCCGCCATCCTTGCTAGCCTCCTAAGTGAACTGGATCCAGGCCTGCTGGAAGAAGAGGAGGAGAAACCCTGGGTGGTTCCACCTCATCCAGCTCCTAAGCATGCACTATTTATTACTACTTGGGCAGTGGCTCCGCAGTCAGCCAATTAAGGCCATTGTAATTACTTCTCTTCGGTGACTGCAAACGGCCGAGTTAAACGACAGATTTCCCGCTCAACAGTTAGTGCTGCTGCTGAAGTGAAGAAGCAGAAGCCTCAGCATTGCTGAGAATATGCTCCCACCATATGTCAGAGGCAAGAGGCACTTACTGAATGGAAGAGGAGGCGGTGGGGGAGGAGGCAGGAGGCATGGATGTGGGACAGGAACCTCCGCAGCCATGAAGCATCCAAAGCAATCAAGGGAGGGCGAAGCTGTAAAGCTGTCCTAATCGCTTTATTGCAGACAGGCAGGGGCATTCCCAACAGGCACATTGTAGTTTCTACCAAGAGCAAAGCTTGCAAAACGATAACTTTCTAGGGAAACACCACTCCAAATTTCAGGACACAATTTTGGAACGATCAAAAATAAGATCAGCCCCCGGGATAAACTCTCTCAGGTTTGTCATTGAGCCTCGCACATGCCAGAAAAGGACTCTGGAAGGTCAGTCAGTGCTGTGCTAACCTCCCTGCAGCACAAACACAACCAGTTGTACTCTGTAGCATGAAATATGGAATTGTGGCCTTTGACTTTACTTTGTGGGAATGATGCTCTTTCAATGGTTCTCAGGAGGCTATTTAAATGCCTTCTACAGCCTTTTATTAAAGCGATAAAGACACCCAGAGCTTGGGTCTCAGCTTTGTCTCCTCATTTGCCATGAACACCACCTAGAACTTGCAGAGATGTCTAATGGCGCCATGGATTACTGTAATTAAAGGTGTCAGCAAGCAGTCACTTTGAGTGGCACAATTGGTTTTCATCGTGCCACAGTACCACGAGGCATTGGTTGTGTTTCTGCACAGAGGAGCTGGCACAGCCTCCCTGGGACCCCACCTGCTTCTCCTTGGGGACAGAAGGTGCTCGTTTTGCTGAGAATTTTCCTGCATCCCTCCGTGGCGGAGGACACGGCTAAGCCACATCACCACAGACAGAAAATAAGGTCAAGTAAGAGCCCAGCTCTCTTGTTTACCCCTGTGCTTGGTGTGTGGTGCAGGCAGGAGGTAGGGAACAGGCTTTGGAGTTGATCAGCCAGCTGATGAATGCATACGGAGCACAGAAGCCTGAGTGTGCCCGTGGGAACCAGGCCTGGGGAGTGAGAAACTGGAAGGGGGAAGGGAGTTTTTATAAATCCACATTCCAGATTAAATCTCGTCTCTAAACCCTGGGTTCCAGTAACAGTATCTGTTTTAATGCCCACAGGCCTTGCTTTCCTCAGCAATCTCAGCCATCAGTCTCCCGTGACTGACAACGCCAGGAATGAATCTCTTTTGAAGCTGACAAAACTCACTCTGATCTGATTTTCTCTTGAGCTGTGTTTATCTGAGACTGATACTGAAGAAAGCGGCTCTGAAGCAATCACAGCCTGTATTTACCCCCCCAGATCTGCCCTGATGCAGCAAACAACCCCCGAATGTGGCCAAAGCCAGTCTTGGCACGAGCAATAGCCCCCAGCAAACAAGCCAGCTCATTTTCTGTTCCCCAGGCCCCTTCCCCTGTGGAGGCCAAGGCAGTGTTGACACGGCGTTGGCCAATTCCCAAGGAGACCTGGGGCAAGCTGTCTGGCAGAGGGGAGACCCCAATCTGACTCACAGCAAAACAGTTGAAAATATTCTGGGCGTCTGTTTACAGCCCCATAAAGATTTTATGCAGTGCATTTAGCCTCATGTCTCTGCATTCATCGTGTTAAACGCTGAACGTTTTACTTTAATGCCATAGTGGTTACAAGCAGGAATACTTAACTTCAATAAATAAGAAGTAATCACATTTTGCCAGTGAATGGAATGAAAATAGCCACTGGGAGAGTTCACCTTCTGAAGTCAGAAGCCAAGGCTGTTGCGGGGGTTTCCAGCAAACTATAGACCCTATGGAGCATCTCCAGGGAGAAGAAGAAGAAAAAAACTTATCAATAGTAAAATTTACGCATCTTTTAATTGAGGAACTAGTCTGCAGCTTGGGCACAGCACACTTGTGCCCAAAAGCCAGCATTAAACATTCAAATTTAGGCAATGGAGGGAAAAAGGGACAGAAGCAGATGGACTAAGACTCTATGCGTTTGTGAGTAAAATCTACCGGAAAAGCACATTAGTGCTCCTTGGAAAGTAGAGCATTTCATGGAGAAACACACACACAGAAGAGGAGCTTCTCAAGTGAGTCCAGATTATCGCAACAGATTCCCAGGCACAGTTTCTGAAGATCTCTAACCAGCCTTAGCTAAACTTTAGGCACATTCCTTTTATCTACCCGGGAAGTCTAGGCACTATGACCAGCTAAATTCCCTTGGATGCAGTAACTCCTTCCTTGAGGTCTGCACGCCTCGTGAGATAATAGCTTCATTGTGGCACCTAACAGGGGCTTTACCCGGAAAGGAATTCAGGGGAGGTTAGCAATATATTAATTATGTTTGAGCTAACTCAACTGAAATGATACTCAATAAGAAATCCTGACCAATAAGGTCAAAACCTGACTGAATGCCTCCTGATTTTATTTCAAAACACCTTGCCACATTGATAGGTTCCCATTAGGTATCTATATTCTTCCATTTCCTTCCAAATACACTTCTCGCCTCTCTCCTCCACTTTCTGCCTCCAAGCTCCTCTCTACTTCTTTCTATTCTTCTCATCTAAAATTGGCTCTCCCTTGTTTCTCTCCAATATTTTCTCCTCATTCTACCAACCAGAACACCAGCTCAATTAATTTACATCCTAATTTAACCGCAGTCCCAATCTGTCACTCAACTGTCAGCTGTAATATCAGGAAACAACAGTTCAACACCTTCTGCACCACATCACTCCCAAATAAGCTCTCTTAATCCTGAACTATTGAGTTCTGCTGATACCTGGTTAAACCACAGTTGTCGAAATCTAGTCCCTGGCTATAAAAAAGAAATACAATCCACAAGGGGGTCTCCAGGTTACTCTTTCGAGGGCAGGGCATAGGTAGTGCTGATGCCAGCAAACATGATGCACATTACAACAGAACTTCTTGTTCAATAGATGAGAAGGATGGGGGTAGGCAGAGACAATGCCTAGTAGAAGGTAGTACTTGTCCCTACTGAAAACATCTTACCTCCAGTTCCCAGGTAGTTAGATTCTGAATGTTTGTACAAACATTATTGAAGATTCAAACTATCAGCTCCACTAAACTGTTCTTAAGAACTTTACTGTGAGACTCCAGCAGCAAAACCTGAGATGGTGTTTGCCTTGCAGCCATGCTTTACAACTTGCCCACAGCATCTCCTCCCAACCACAGAGCTGCTGGGTATTAGGCTGTGGAGACAGAAGGTGGGAAGCTCATTTGCTTTTTCCATCTCAGTCTTGTTTTCTTTCTAAGTTGTCTACAGCACCTTTGAAGTCGACAACCAGACACCAGTGCTGTCCCACGACCAGTGATCCACCAAAGAACATGACAAGATTTTCAATTTCCTTCAGCAGACATCTTCCAGAAGACCCCTGATCAGCTCTCCTCAACTCTACATGGTGATCCACAAGGTCTCGAACAGCAGCTTGCACAACATCACCCAGAATACCTTGCATGTCTCCCTTTGAAGCTGTGACCTGATTACCATAAGCAACGCACTGCAGATGTACCTCTGCAAGCCCAGAAGCACCAGGGGAAATGAATATATTAGTATTTATCATATTAATGCAGATCAAGCTGGGTATTTGTTCTGACATTTCAATAATAACTTTTTCTATTTTTTTTTAAGCAGCAGCTTGTATTTTCTTCTCCCTTAAATAATTCATTGTTACATTAAACTTATTTTAAATTGGGGTCTTTTTTTCATCAAACTAAAACCTTATTTGGATGGCCAAAGGGGAAAAAAATATAAATGAAAACTCTCTCTTTTCTCTTCTCCATTCTTTCATTCCCTCTTTTTTTTCTCTCTTGTTAAAATCTCTTAATCAAAGTGACAATCTGTCTTTCCCAGGAAGGAAGCTGGCTCCTTTGAACAGTGCTGCTCCGATAGCTCCCTGCTTTGATGTGGGATTTAACTTGTGCCTTCAGCAATCTCAAGTGACTGAGCAGGCACGGGCTGGGTGCCTGTGTGTATTCATGTGTGTGTTTCTGTGTTTGTCCTTGCTGCACATACACAACCTGACCCACCCACACATGCAAAAAGAAGGAAAGAAAAAAAGGGGGAGGTGTGGGGAGGAAAAGACAGAAAATGCCATGACCACACAAAGAAGTGAGGTGAACCTTGTGGTGCTGCTACTGAGCATGGTTCAGAGGGGACCTTGTTCTTTGCCTTTTCCCACAGTGACATCTTCAAGCACTTCATTGTCTGTTAGCTTCAGTGAGTACAGAGCAGTCTGTTTCAGGAAGCTGATACCCTATAGAAGGTCAAGTGTGTAGTGGAAGCTCTGTTCCTGCAGTTCATGGCCCCTGGACCACAGCCACACTATGTTCACATGCAGCATCCTCCTGGGTGATGAGACGGTGTGCGATTGTGGTGTCTCATGCAACTTGCCATCTTCTTCCTTTTCCTTCCCTTGGTTGGACTCCATACTGCCCTTGTCCTCATCAATCTCTCTCTTGCTTTGACAGTTGTTTCCCTTTTCCTTTCTTTTAGCCCTCCTGACCAGCTCTGGGGGACAGCAAGGTCTTCACCTTGTCTCCTGTTCTCTGAGGATACAGCATAGCTTTGTCTGGTGCAGCACAATCAGCAGATTTGACCTCAGGGAACATAAACCCAGGCTTGTGCCAATGAACCATCTCAAGAGGCTGGGCTTACCTTGTTTCCCAGACAACTCCTCCTTCCCCTTGCCAGCAGGGCTGCCTCCCACCACTGCCCTGGTGCCATGTGTTGCTGTGGGATGAACGTCACAGAAAGCAAAACCAGAGCAGAGCTATTGACATCTTCCCATGTCACAGCCAGAAAGCTCCCTCCCTACCACATAAGGAAGGACTATCACTTGCTGCTATGATTTTACAGCAGTTATTCGTCACATAATTCCCCAAGACCTACACTCTACTTCTAGCAAGTGCCTTCTGGGATTTCACCCAACCCTTCAGAGATCACCCTTCTGATCAGTAGTGGGACCTCTCTCATCCTTAAGAGAAGTTCTTGGTCTAAGCAAATCAGTTCTCTTGGTTTTGTGTACATCAGAGATTTTACAGGTGCTTCTACTTACTGAAAGTCTTCCCCAGTGGTTTTCCCTAGCAGCAGGCCAAGTGTACAAATGCTTTACAAAATACTGAACAACATGAACCTCAGAACTACAAATCTCCAAAGCAGCTTCAAGTCAGAGAAAACAAAACCTTGACAAGAACAGAATCCAGTACTGCCACAAGATTCTTGTAGCAAAAGCCAACCTTTAGAGCAAAATTGGTGTCCTCTTGTAACGCCCCACTATCAAGAGTCTGAGGGTTTTTTTAAAGTTTAGTATTTCAAGTTTTCTCTAGTTTTATACTCATTTAAAAACATATACCCAAACACACGCATACAAACAAACACACAGAATTTTCTTCTGCTTTAAAAACAAACACACAAATACAAAACACATACACAGAAACATATTATTTTTTCTGGATTGTTTCTTCCTTTTACGTGTGTCCTGCTCTTCACCTCTTGGAAGCGTTACTAGAATTTGTGCTGGAAATGTGTCTCACATTTCTACCAGCTGTGAGGACAACAGGGTAGGAAAAAAAGCCAGTTTTCCCCCTGTCTACCCTGGGAACCTCTGCCGAGCTACTGCAAATTCCTGCACCACTGGGGAAAGCTCACACCTTGCCCATGGTGACCAAACCAGGAGATGCCAGAAGAAATCCATCCAGTTTCCAGTATCTGCATCAAAACCAGTGGATTCTAATCAAGACAGAAAATAACGATAGCCACAGAGCAGGAGGACGCAATACCCCAGGCAGCATGGGACCTCCAGACTCCATCTAAGCAATTGCTCTCCCTCTTTCTTTTTTGATTGAGACACTCTGGCCAATCTGATCTCTACTGCATGGACACTTTTCTCATCTCCATGGTAGCCTTAGGTTCATCTCCCTCTATTTTAAGAATCTCTGTGTTCTCCTTTGCTTGGATCCTTTCAGTGCCCTCCCATTATTATTTCACAGTACTATCTCAATGAGCATATATTGTCTCCAGAGTCTCTCCCCCCACCCCTCCAGATCCCCTTCACTGGATATCTGTTGCTGTAAGCCCTTCATTGGCCAAAACCAGGGGTCATATGCCTTCTGTGGAGGAGTAAGGGAACACCACAGCTTTTACTTAAAAACCAAGAAAGTCTGGAGGCCAGTGAGGGACTTGCCTACATCCAGGGATTGGGGGAAAGGACACAAGGTAGGCTTGAGATGGAGACCAAGAAGAAATGGTGTTCTTGGGGCATAAAGCCAAGACAAGAGGAATACAAGAGACAAAAAGTTAAAAGATAGTGACCAGGAAATGGGAAGACCACGAGGAAGATGTTTTACAGTGGATAGGAAGCATTTTTTTCACACGTATCAGGAAGCAGAGAGGTTTCCCAGGGCATTCACTGTAGCTAGAATACGCACAGGAAACTTTCCACCCCCGTCTTTTGTAATGTTTGACGTAGGAGGTAAAATCTGACTCTTCCTCCTCAGAGGTACCGTGCTGAGCTAAAACTTTACTGCTTCACTGTCTCTCCTGACTGCTTCAGCCAAGTCCATCCAGATACACTTCCCCCCTAAGCCCCTTGCTTTCCAGAGGCACTGAGCATCCACAGTTCCTGCTACACACAACGCACAGCCCCTAGAAGAGTCATGCCTATTCAGATACTCAGATCCAAGTCTCCGTGCTCAGCCTCAAGAAATGGGGCACAAAAGGAGGCTGTGGGTCTTGCTGCCAGTTCCCCTGGTGCTCTCTGGTGTGCCCGGGGTCCAGCTCCGCAGTCCATGGTGTACACATCCTTGGAGGCTGCAAATTGTGGGCTCAGTGTGCTGCCCAAGATAAAAGCCAGGAACGGGATCTCTCTGAAGAATCCCTATGTCATTTCTAGCAGGCAAGTAAAGCAAAAGGACAGGATAAGCGTGTTCGGGGGTAAGACACCCCTGCAAAGCCACGCCAGCCCAAGGGCACCCCTTCTCCTGCTTTGTGCTGGTGGTGCTGCCGAAACCTGAGCCTGCTGCTTGCAGTCACTGTGCAGCACTCACCCTCGCTTTACATTCTGCATCTCTCCCTCCTGAGATTTGCTGCCAGCTTAATAGAGTGCACACTGGAGAAGGTCCCCCCGCCCCTACCCTCATACATACCCAATCAGGCCTCCTGATTATGCAAATTAAATACAGTAACATCATCCCCCCTGCACCTCTACCCCGCCCCATTCCAGCACAAAAGGGGGGGAAAAAAGTAACAAACCCTCCATTCATAACCAGAAACATTAATTATATGTAATGATGGGCAGTCAACTCCCTGAAGCATTTGCATAATTACTAATGCTAATGGATTCAGAGTGCCTCTCTCCTTCTCGTGGAGAAAATTTAATTGGAAAATGCATAAAAGCATGAGGAGGGAGGATGGGTGCTCTGAGTGGTCTGAAGTGGCACAGGCAAAGCAGAGGAGCTCTCTGGGAATGGTGGAGGGAACCTGGTCACTCCCTCCTGGCTCCCGTGGCCAACCTGCCTCTTCTCCTCTCACCTGCTCCAGCATCACCCCCATTGCCGGGGAGCAGGCAGAGGAGGGATGGAGGGGTAAGTTTAGAGAGCATTCAGGTCAGCTGTCTTGATCCCAAGGGGATTATAAAAATAAGATTTAATGAAATTAGGAAATTCTCGTCTAGGTGTCTCAAAGACAGTGAGTAATAATACATGCCACCTTCTTGGCAGTAGGATTTCTTGGGCCCTTGGGCCCCACAAATCTCCAATAGCTGTGTCTCTCTATTCCACTAAACATGCTGGTAGCTGCCGAGTTTCCCTAGGGCAGAACTTGCTGCTTTCTCCCCGCCGCCTCTAGTTACGATGCCACCAGGCTTGGCTCCCTTTCCACAGCAAAACTGACCTCACGGCAAAGAGCTGGCTGCAGCACAACAGCAAGAGAGCTCAAACCTCTCCGTGCCCTTGGAGGAATGCCTTTTCCTCACTTCTGCACACATAATGATGGCTAAAGGAGGTGTCAAATCTGGGGCTGGGCCATCTCCTGTGGTCTTCTCAGGCCCACAGTCCCCCCCTCTCACTGCTCTCCAGACCAGCACAACTCTGTGGCCAGTATTTCCTAAGGAGCGAACAAGAGACTGGCCGTGTGCTTGAACTTCACTTCTTCTACCCTTTCCTTGCACTTGATTCCCATCTCTGGAGCTTGGCCCCAAGTCTGGGGCCGTGTCCTGCAGACAGTGCACAGGAGGTCAGTTAGGCACCTTCGAGCCCACCGCCCCAGCCCTCCTTGAGGGTCTGAGTTCTGCAATGGAGATAAGTTTTGCACTGCATTGTGAGCAGCTGGTGAGGCAGCAGATGGCTGGGAATCTGTAAGAATAAAAAAAAAAAAAAAAAAAACAACCAACCAAAAAAAAAAAAAACCTGGGGCTGTGACAGCGGCACTTTTATTGTTCACTCATTCCCAGTGCTGCCAGACTCCGGATGCATATCAAACAGGGTACATGCCCTTGCGAACGCGATCAGAGACAATTGTGCAAAACGGTGACAAAGCTACTCTGCCAGCACCAGCCAAGCGGTCTGGAGAGGACACCCTGGAACAATAACAAACCTCTGCATCATCACGGAGGGAGAATCAACCCCTTCATCTTGCCCCTTTGCCACACTTCAGCTGTGGCGTGACACCCCGAGGGGCCGGACACCAGTCATTCTTTTTATTGCACTATAAAGCACTCTGTGCGCACCTTCAGCAGTGCATAAATAATAAATAACAGCAATAATATGGTCCCTTGAGCAAAGCAGCATTTCATCAGCAAGAAAATTGTCCTCTCTTTCCCTCTTAACATTCCAGTGGGTGCCCACTAGCAGCCCCTTGCTCTGGGAAGGGTTTGTACATCTGCTTTCCAGTGCAACCAGCCCATAATTTAGGCTGTTTACAATCTTTCGTTGCAAGATAAATTTGGTTAAGTTTTAACACTTGTGAGGGTGAGAGACCAGAGCCAGGCAAAAAGAAGCTTTGGTGATGAATCTGGGAAGGGTTTGCACATCTGCTTTCCAGTGCAACCAGCCCATAATTTAGGCTGTTTACCATCTTTCGTTGCAAGATAAATTTGGTTAAGTTTTAACACTCGTGAGGGTGAGAGACCAGAGCCAGGCAAAAAGAAGGTTTGGTGATGAATCCCTCTCTTCCCAACGTCTGACTTGCAGCAGCTGCTCTGGGCCCGGGTCCCCATTTTAAACACTGCCAATAAGACAGAAACCCGGCTGACACCTACACGTACCTGAACCTGTGCCTTAGGCAGAGCTGAGATGGAAAACGTTACAACTATCCTTGTCCTCTTTTGTCAGATTGCCAGGGACCTCACTCGAGACCTGCCAAATTCAGTGGAAGCTGCAGGTTTCCAGCACCTCCACAGAACAAATGAACAAAACCCCTCAGGAGCCCAACTCACAACACGGAGAGTTGAAGTATTGGTGTACACCTGAACAATATTTCTTACTCAGGCATGTATGAGTGACTCATTCTTTCTCAGAGTATTCTTTAAGCTATAAGTGACCTAACAATAACAAATTCTAAATTTTACCACTATACCTTGTACACTCTAGACACCCCAAAATAGGTTTTGAATTCTTTCCCTTGAGAGTTTTCCAAAGTCTAAGCTCTCAGCCTACATTTCCCTTTATTTTGTTGTTTTTTTTTAATAATGACACATTCAGACGTATAGATGTGTTGCCTGGATTACAATACACTTTGAAATTCGGTGCACATTTGATCCGTTTTTCCGATACAGTAGAAATGCACAGACACCACAGGGCAGATTTTCACTCCCTCCAGCTAATCCCAACACCCAGCAACCCTTCTCCTAGAAAACATCTTTTTTTTCATTCAATTATCACTAGAGAAAGGAGAAGATCGAATCAAAGAAAATACTGCCAAAAAAGCCACTAAGCAGCCTAACTGTTGATTAAACCTTGTTTCAGTTGAGAGTTCAACCTGAACAAACTTCAACTTTTAACAAATATTGTACACACATTTCCACTGAGACAAAGAAAAACCTTTTTTAATTGTACCAGAGTACAGACCAGAAGTGGGAACCATGGCTTTGCTTGGTATTACCCCAGAGCTCCATTCTTGGCTTTGTAACCCAGGTAAGGGAAAGAAAGGCAAGGAAGAACAATTCTGCAGGAGTTTACTAAGGTAATATGAAAAGCAAACAACCGCCACAGTGAGCATTACTTCAGTTTATTGCAAAGATTTAGCGCTACTGTGTGCAAAAATAGGGGCTTGAAATATGGTAGCACATCTTTCTGGTAGGGCCCTCAAACTTTTCAAGTGGTGGCTGCCCCAGAGCACCGTGACAATATCTGCCCTGTCTCAGCTGCCTGTGTGTGTGGAGGGAACCTCCATCCCCTTCGGGGCTCGCCTGCTCCCAGCTGCAGGAGAGCTGCCGGCAGCACAGCAGAGATAATGAGCTCACTTACAGCTCAGGATAAGAAACAGACAAGAGGTTTTGGGGACAAGAGAGATGAAGATTTCCTCAAAAGCAAGCACAGGCTCTCCCTCCAATCCTGCAGCGAGGTTAGAGCTCGAGAATGGAGAAAATCAATGAGTACGAGTCGAAGGAACTGACTGAGAAAGGTACTTCAAATGCTTGCTCCCCCAGAGACAGTCCGGAGTGACTCAAGCTGTCTTGCAAAGGCTGCTTCATTTCCCCAGACTATCTTGTTATTTGAGATGGAGTGTTGGGTAAGAGATCTCAAACAGCAGTAGTTCATATTTGTATAGCATCTTCAAGACCAACAGACCCTAAAATGTCTTTACGAATTTCACACAGAAATGGCCTCGACTGTCACTAGGATGCAAAAGGCAAAGCGGGCAGACTAGAGCTATTTTAAAAAGAGAAGTTTACCCCGATTATCATACTTTCTGAGCCTGTTGATCTCCAAAGATTATTCTTTCCCCTATATTTATCATGGCCTAAGTCCCGAGTCCCAGTATCTGCAGGATTGCTGGCCCACGGACCAGAATGATATAGAACAAAAAACCAAACCAAAACAACAACAAAATGGTCTGTAATAAAAAATGAGTCTAAGAATTATTTACTTAGATTTTCTTGGTCAGGTAAGAACCTCCCTGGCAATTGCAGCACTACAGCAATAAGTCGAGGTACATCTCCTGAAGATTTAGTATTTTCCAAGATGAGTGGAGAACTGATTTTGCATGAATCACTGAAGGTAGCTGTAATTGTCAGCAGACTCCCAGGGGGTTTTGCAGAAATTGTTTCTCAGTTGCCCAGGGTGGACTGTCAGATGCAAGACAGCACGCAAACAGACCCTTGTGAAGGTTACTACAGAACAGCTCTGAACAACAACAATTCTGAAAAGAGTTATTGTTTGGAAATATAGAAAGTAACAAAGTGGCTTCTGTGAAACCACAAAGGCACACAACAACACTATTTAGCTGTTTGCACAAATCTCTTGAATGCAGCAGCAAATTAAATAACGTTGTTTCTACAAGATTAACCTGTAGCCAAAATGCTGCATCTTCATAAGGCAAAATCTTTGTTTATTGACAAAAATATATTAACTTCTTTTTCAGTACAGGAAATAAAGACGTCCTGGAAAAGGACAATTTTATTTCTGTCTCTGATGTTACAACCTTTGGAAATATAAAAATATTTCCAATAATCATTTATAACCACAAAGCTGAAAAGGAAGCAACCCATCCTCTTCTTGATTACTTTGAAAGCAGCACTGAAATTTCATTTGGAATATTTTTAAAAGTTAAAGATTTACTGTAATGAAATTATTTCAATATTGGCAAAGTGTCTCCACTTATAATTGGTAACGTTCATGTTCATTTGTATCTGGAGCTGTATATTCCCAAGGCTAATCGAATGTAAGAATATACGATATGGCAAGTATACTATGGACGTATCATCCTCTGATCAAGGAGGCGGTGTTGCAAAATTTTAAATCTTTTTGACTCATCTCCCAAAGCATTCCAGTGTTCCCACAGGGCATTTCTATACGTTACATTTGAAAAGATTTTTTTTTTTTAAATATTCTTAAGCTACTGGAAGTGACTTTGGTGCAGAGGAAGAGGATCAGATTGTTCAGTAGCAATTTTTAAGCTCTTTCAGGCTAACACACACAGGCACTTTCAGGACTCCATGCTACTTACGGTCCTTTTGCAGTGTTCTAAAAGCTTTTTAATGATAGAGTTTTAAAATTAAAACAATGGCAAAACATATTAATTGAAAGGTAAGTTACAAAAGGGAGTTGAAGAGAAACTACTTGGCCATAAACGCAACTTTAATCTAAGAACACATTGTATCCAGGAAAAAATAAAATGGAAAGGAATTGCATTCAGCAATATGCATTAGCCCTCAAATGTCTGCCTTCACATTTCAATTAACTAAACTGCCTTAATCCAATTCAGCCACTGAAAAAAAAACCTCAGGAAACCAAGAATGTTACTCAGAGGCCGAAATTTCTCAAAAAGCTTTGTGGAGCTGTACCCTGACTCCAGCACATGCTGAGAGAGTCGATAATGTGAGCACAGGCTTCAGAAACCCTATAGTCACAACTGGCCAAAGTTCTTTAAACTTTGGCTCTTGAGGCTCCTAACTCTGGGAGCAAACATCACGTCCCTGCCTTCCCTTTGCAACAACAGAAATAACATTTTCCTTGAGAAACAAGCTAAGACAGATTGCAGAAATATTGACTCTGTTAAGGCCGAGTTTCAAATTAAAGTCAATTTCAATTATACACATAAAGAGTTTCATGAAATAATTTTAAAAAACCAAAGATACATTGAAATGCATTGAAACTGCTAATAAGGATTATATTTTAGATAAAAATTGACACTTAAGAAAATTGAATTTTCTACTTGCAGGCAATGGAAACGTAGACTAGAAATGTTAAGGAAAATAGTAGTTCTTTAAAATGTCATTTAAAACAATTAGCTAAGATAGGTGGTTGTGCTAATTCTGCGATATTAGAGTCCCACCTGTATCTAGCTTCCAAGAAATGATAGTCAAAACTATCGTACAGCGTTCCTTCCTGCAAACTCAGAGACAGAGGACCTCTACGTAGCACAGGTTTTCAGCCCAAGAGAAGCCATTTCCACACCCTCAGATACAGCAGAGCCGTAGTGCAGGGAACATCCTGACCCGGCAAAAAGGAATTAGAGGAAGGATCACTGTTTTCTCCAGTCCTTTGTGGATCATTCCGGCAGAAGGAAGCCCTGTAGGACAGTTACTTTTCTAGGTGGATGCTACTTTCAGCACTCACATGGTTCCCATTACACATGGACCTGTGCACCTCACAGCATTGTTTGTTGTGTTGGGGTTTTTTAAGCATGTATTTTGTCCTAACACTCTGAAGTATTCTAACAACACTTTAAAACACCATCCTTCTTGCAAAGTTTGAGGCTCTTTGCTCACCTGCTTCTGAAGGTCAAGGCCCACACAACTATGCACACCAGCCACAAGACTGTGCTCTTCATCAGCCCAAAATTAGATTGATCACCATCCTTTATATTTCATAAGTACCGCACATATTTTTTGGTAACATAGTCAAAAATAGTGAAGGTCTAAATAAGAACTCTAACAACATCTGCCACCTCATGGAAGGCTCTGTCCTTGAACTACTTAGAGCCATGCATTCCAGGTGTGCCTGCATCTCGTAGCTGCTATTTGCTAGCTCTGCATTTCTTACAGCTCCTGGCAGACACGCTTGGACCAGGAGGGTGTATGCAAATCCAGTACACGACCCAGAATTGCACCCGGACTCACACACACGCAGGCAGCATCCTCACAACTGCCTGCCTTAACAAGGAACCTGGGTTAGATGGTGAAATAAAACCTGGGAAATCTGTATTCCGGTCATGATTCCACCACAGACTCCCCGTGTGACCTTCGGCAGGTCATTTAAGCTCTCTGTAAAAATAAGACTGATAACATTTCCAGTATCTGCCTTGCCTATTTAGACCTTAAGCTCCTCAGGCAGAGATTGTCTCCTACATGAACTGAGCCGGTAACAGTTGGGGCCTCTAATAACTACTGTAATACAGATAATTATTAACAGTAACAATGCAAGCAGAACGGACAGGGACAGGGCTGCACCACCCCCCAAAAACATCACAAAGGGGAAAAAAAGTACAAAGCAGAAAGTTGCGGTTGAACAGAACAGGCATATTATCAAACTTAAACATATTTTTGAGCTCTGTGATCAAACCGGACGGCAGATTTTGGGTTGCAATGAAAGAAATCGTGTTATTAACCACTTGCACAGCCTGACAGCACAGCCCCATGCAGAACGCATGAAAGCTTTCCCTTTCTATTATGCTTAGGTGCTGTGATGGAAACTCATTTTTTCTCCTTTTCATAAATAAAAACATAAATGACTAGCAGTCTGGAAAGTCAAAATCTTGCAGGGGGGAGCTGCTCTCATGTTTTATCAATGAGGAAGCAAAGCACTGGGCACCGTGATTTGTCTGTTTGCCTGTTTTCATTATCTTTTTAATGTTAACATTAAAGTCTTCTGGAGACTGTATAAAAAAAAGAAAAAAACTGGTGTAGAATGACTATTTGAATAGAGATGAAATGCACCTTTGAGAATAGCAGGTAATAGCAAGGCTTTTCTGCTGCCTAGGAGCTGGGAAATATGTTGTAATGTCAACGCTGGGGTTTGCTGAAAAATTCCTTCCTGTTCGAGGTTCTTTTTTTAATTTTTGTACCTTTTGGCCTTTGTTCAACAGCAGCCCAGAGAGAAGCAGGGCCACAGGATCCCCAACAGCAGCATTTCCGAGCTGTAAATGACCGTGAGATCCAGCTGCTCCCCCTCACTCCAGGCTGCTTCTCCAGCGGCTCACAAACTGCCTACAGGGTACAATCCCAGTCCATCCACTGGGAGCCTGGCTGATTAGGTACGCTTTGCTTAAAAGGGAGGAAAAAACCCAAAGAAAACAGCTGTACCTTTTCACCCCCTTCCTATGGCATAGAAATTAGAGCCTCAAACCTTTGGCCTGGATTTTGTTTTGTTGATTTTTTTTTTTTTCAATTTGATTTGATTGTTTTCATTCCTGGTTGGGTTTTTGTGGTTTGTTGTTTTTTTTTTTTTCCACTTTTCAATTAGATATTCAGGTCTTGTCGATCCTGTTTCTCTGGGAGATTTTGTGGATGGGTTGAGAACTAACAGTGTTAGGATATCAGAGGAACCAATAAATTGGAAGAGGCCTAAAAATCACAAACAGATTTTTATCTAAAATGAGGCAGTTGCTTAAAGGGTACCACAAAGATGCATTTTACTAACCTAACAAATGTTCAGGCAGCTTTTGCATAGCAGGAGGTGCAGGCTGCTTGGGAAATTTGCTTCACAGCCCACCCAAAAATGCTGAGGCAAGTGCAAAACCCGTAGACACGCACGCTTATGTGCACACCCAGAGAGGGATTTTTAACAAGGAGTAAGCAGCTTTCCTGTGAATTCCTCTGCTCCTCTTACTGGTTTCTGACAGACTCTCCCCCACCTCACCATTGTATCCCTGTGCGAGAGCAGCTGATAATTATCCTCTCTTGGGCATTAAAGCCAGAAATGGTGGGTGAGATCACTTATGCCACATTCACATTTTTCATATATGCATATATGTTGCCTATGCCACAATTCATTCCTTCTGTCACTGCTCTGCTACAGAAATACTGGCAACAGAGCATGATTATCTGCTTGTGCCCTTCTGTCCCTGCATCCTCTCATGGAAATAGAAAAAAAAAAAAGTGGAAAAGAGTAGAAAACTTCTACCAAATTCCCTCTGAAGGCTCAGGCAAACCTGCCACCTCTGAGTCTACCGGAGCAGTTATTCCCACGTGTGCAGCCTGCAGATGAAGGAAACTATTTGATTTCAAAAATCAAAAACCTGATGAACTCTAAGGAAAAGTAAAAACACCATTAGCTAACTGTGAGCGACAAGATGACTCCATCCTGTGGTTCTTCCATGCCTTCTTCATGAAGACCCACCTAAAGCCCCAGCCTCTATCCAGGAGCACGGGTGCATGCTGGACTCCCACCTGAGCTCCACAGAGGAGCAAGTGCCCTTACGGAGTCTGTGATTAAGGGATGCTTTACCCCAATTGCACTCACGCAGGTGCTTACCTGCACAGAAAACTCATTAAGTCAACAGAAAAATTGAAACTCGTTATCACGGAAATCATTGGGACCTATAGCACAGGCCTAAAGATGAGCACAGTCCCCAGTGCGGTCCTGAATCAGGGCCAGGATAAGCAAAGAGCAGAGGAAAGGGAACTATTTCAGCTTTGTTCCCTTCTGGATGCTCCATATGCTGCAGCCAGCTGTTGTGGGTTTGTTCGTACTCATTACAGTGGGTATGTGTGACAGACTCTACCTCCCTTCAGAGTGACTCAATCATACAGGGTCTCACATGGTTTGCTCAAAGCTCTAATGTAGTTTGCGTTCCCCTCTGCTCCAGACACACACACACACACACACACACACTGTATTTCCTCCTCTCTCAATCTAATGGCTTTAGCAAGTCACACCCTCAGGACAAGAAGAAGGTGAGGTGCCTGTTCTCTCTGTTCGTTCAGAGTTTCCTCCTACGTTTGCCATATTATGTACATCTTGGCAACCAGAAGGAACACACTTCGCTAAAAGAACAAACAAACTTGTTTTGGTGTGTCAAATTTATAGCCAAGCAGCTCTCAAAAAACCCACACATTTTCCTTTCAGGAGGCTGTACAGCAAAGCCAAGAGAAAAATGGCAATGGGGCACAGCAAAGCCCACCATGCTCTACGGGTCCCACCAGTTTCACACCATGCAAACTGCCCGTGCAGTTCTGGAGCTGCTGGAGAGCAGCCACCCCAGTGAGCAGTATTTTCTGATAGATACACAATTGGGTACATGCCTCTACCCATGTCCTGAAACAGAGCAAGGCAGGCTTGTGCAACAAATTCACAGGTTCAGAGATTTCACGATCCCAGAGCCTGACCTGCCGTGTAGACCCCATAGGAGTGCTCCCAATTAGCTCTGCCTCCACCACGTGCTCAATGTCACCATCCCCTTTGAGTCCTCTAGCTGCCAACTCCCTGCAGGATCCCAGAGGGAGCACAGACTCCACCACAGCAATAACCCAACCTGAGCTTTTCACAGTGTACACTCTACAGCACAGGGCCAAATCCTGATCTTTTGGCTCAGGAGGACCTTTGGCATACAACAGAAGGTGGACAGCACATCCCAGAATCAGACCCCTCATTTATTCTCCGTGTCTCCCTAAGGAGAGGGGCCCACTGCTGGGAAAGGTCTTTAGGTTTCAGTATCCTTTCATTCCTTCCAAAAGCTGCCGTGCCACTTACCCACAGTGGGTTTGAAATGTGATGACAGGAGAATTTGGCTGTTCTCCTGCTGCTGTCCCAAACCATCACATCTCCCAAAGACCCGCAGCCGTCCCTGAGCCTTTCTTTTCTTATTACTTCATCCATTCAAACAACAGAAATCCTTCCCCATCAATTTTTCCAGTAGATTTCCCTTCCACTGGCTCAGAGTGGTTCCTCCCACTGTTCCCCCACATGTTGTCTCTCAGCTTTAATCAAAGTCACTTCCTTATTTCCCATCTGATTACCCAAGTGCTGTCTGGCCCTCAGCCACCCTCAGAGCTGGCGTAAGCAGGTGCAGCTCTGACAAAGTGACATCAATCCGTGTGCACCCTCAATTGGAGTTGTCTCCCTGATGGAGACCTCTTGCTCCCAACTATTTCTGAAAGCAGTCTCATGTTTTGCACATGTGACTGAAGGGCAGGAGAAGAGGAGTCCGTTCTTGCCTCTTTAACCTAGTCCCAGGTTCACCCAATGAATGAACTGCCTCATCCTATGCACCTTCTACCTCTCTCTGAAATGTAAATGCACTCTTTTCAGCTTGGGTGTTAGCATTGTGGGGCAGAGGGACTGATGAGGCTGCTGAGTGCTCCTGAGGTTTCAGCACAACCTTCATTTACATTTCTCACCACCACCAAATCTCTCTGCTCTCCCTTGCTGTTGTCCCATCGCAAGGTTCTCCCATTCAGAGCCCCTTCCCAGCAAAGAGAGTGTCACTCCCTCCTCAGCACCCAGCAGCCTGCCAAACACACAATTAACAGCTGGATTTTCTACACCAATATTGCTGTAACACCACACAAACACAGCCTTTACCTTCCATAAGTAGGAGGCACCTGCGATTGCACGATTGTACAGAACTGTAACCCAATGTGAAGGAGAAAAATTAACTTTCTTTCCCAGACTTACTGTTTCCCAGCTGATTTGAAGAAATGCCTGTCTGCAGATCCATCTTCAGGGGACTCCCAGAGACCTGGAGCACAAGCAGATACAAACCGGAGCCTGGTTTTTAGAAGAAATATTTGTGCCAGGAGTCTTGAAAATATTTCTAAGCTACGGGCAACACGGTGCTGACTCACACTTCCACTGAAACCCATTCAGTTTTCAGAAGCATCAATGATCTCTGCCCAGGGACCTCCAGCTCTTTGAGTTATTGGTTTTGCTTTACGAGTGAAGCCAACTCGAAATAACTGTGTTTTGGACACCAACAGGATTTGAGCAGTGGAACTCCTTGCTTCAGGGGGGCTGGGTGCTATAAATTCTCCTAAGTTGAAAAAGCGACTGCACAAATTCAGGGAGAAAACCCCATCCAGAGCTACTGAATGTGGTGAATCTACATTTGGCTAGGAAAGTCGTAAATCTCTGGAGGCAGAGAGTATATTAAGGAGGTGTCACTACATGCTTGCCCTGTTCCTACACTCTTCCTCAGGCATCTACTACTTAGCACCACAGGAGAAAGAAAACTCAGCTGGATGGACATTTGATCTCACGTAGTGCAGTTGCTCTTATGTAGGCTAAGGCAAAGAAAGCACTCTCAAATTCACCTGTATCTCTGAATTACTCGCACAAACCCCCACAGATCTGTACACCGTGGCCACCCATCACTGCACTGCACCAGGAGCTACAACAAAGAGCCACGGTGTCACAATGAATGATTTACCTCTTGATGCAATTCAGAAAGGGCTCCTCTCTAGGGTTGGAGACCTATATTAACCTTAAATACCCAAGGGAGTACAGAAGAACAGTCGTCCGAAGCTCCTTTTTTATAACCAGTGAGAGAGGAGGGCATGGCCAGAAGGCAAATGGACTCGTATGGGCTGATTTCTCTCTCTCCCCCTCTCCCTGAGCAGTGACTGTGTGCTGCCTGACTGCGATACCATGGCCAACACACATGACTGCACGTGCAGTTCATTTGCATTCCTCAGCTTGGGTAGGATGAATCCAAACTTCAACAACGTGCACACATAGAGAACAGAATCTGCACCTCATTGCCCAGTATGATGGCCACCCATCACTGCACTGCACCAGGAGCTACAACAAAGAGCCACGGTGTCACAATGAATGATTTACCTCTTGATGCAATTCAGAAAGGGCTCCTCTCTAGGGTTGGAGACCTATATTAACCTTAAATACCCAAGGGAGTACAGAAGAACAGTCGTCCGAAGCTCCTTTTTTATAACCAGTGAGAGAGGAGGGCATGGCCAGAAGGCAAATGGACTCGTATGGGCTGATTTCTCTCTCTCCCCCTCTCCCTGAGCAGTGACTGTGTGCTGCCTGACTGCGATACCATGGCCAACACACATGACTGCACGTGCAGTTCATTTGCATTCCTCAGCTTGGGTAGGATGAATCCAAACTTCAACAACGTGCACACATAGAGAACAGAATCTGCACCTCATTGCCCAGTATGATGAATTAATGCCCTGCCAGAGTGAGTTTTGATGAAAAATGTTTTTGAAGAATTACAGGGCAGCGTCTCTGCGAACACTGTGAGAAAGGTTGTTCTCTCACCTCTCCTCCAGTTTCTTCACTCCCACATCTGCCTCTGCTGAGCACCCCTGAAACCCCAGCAGAGCAGTGAATAACATACCACCTCAATGCATTGTAGGGGCCCACAAAAAGTGCTTCCCTCAGCCTAAGCCAAACCCTGGCTGATGATGTAAATGACCTGCAAACCACTCTCTTTTCCTTCATATTACAATGAGGCTGAGTTACCCACCACTAACTTTGCTCCTGAAATGGGCCAGAAAACCCTGGTCCTGAGAGCGGGTAATGGGCTGAAGAAGGTGTGTCTTCACCACACCAACTTTGTTTACCAAAGGGGACAGGAGATACTCCTAGGAAAAACACCAGAAAAAATCCTTTGCCTTAGCTGAGCTAGCCAGAACGTGTCTCTAAAATCATACTAGAGGGTTTGATTGGAAGTTTCACTCACATATTAAGCAAAAGAGGAAGACTGCCATGGCTTCCTTGCCATACAGCACAATGAAGCCACTTTTTTAGAGACCAGAATCTGCACCTCATTGCCCAGTATGATGAATTAATGCCCTGCCAGAGTGAGTTTTGATGAAAAATGTTTTTGAAGAATTACAGGGCAGCGTCTCTGCGAACACTGTGAGAAAGGTTGTTCTCTCACGCTCCTATGTCTTGTGCCACTGTGGGCAAACAGCCTCAGCAGAGTGACCCCGCACCGGGCCAAAGGGAAAGCAAACAAGACCAGAGTCCCACTGTGATTCTAGAGAGAAGGATGTGCAAAGGGGGCCTCCCAAGGTCATGGCAAAGAAAACATATCCACAGCTGCACTGGCAGCTGTCAGGCTCTGCCAAGATGCCTTTGCTGAGGAGGTCCCTCCAAAAATAAAGGGCATCACTGAGCACAGGGACTAGATATGGGCAGCACGTATTGGGCTCCCCTGACCTGGGTAGAGAGAATAAAGCCCACCTGCTCATTCCGTGGACACGGAGCTGTGCACCATCCCTTCAGATGCAGTTCAGGCTCATGCTGGAAAAAGAAAAGGAGGTGCTAAAGGCCAGAGCATCTCCTTTCTTCCTTGACAGCTCTGCAACACCAAACATACCACAGCATCTGGCCAAGCAGCCTGGCTCATGCTGTTGCTCCCTTGCCAAGGAGACTGACTGACAGATTAGATCAGACACACGGATGATGGGCTGGGACATCTTGAAGCCCCATCTCAAGCTGCCTCCCAATTTCTGTTTGCAGCATTAATCTCCAGTGACAGAGGGGGCCCCAATATGCAGAAACCAGCTGTGCAGCACTGTAAGTAGGACACCATGTCATATATGATAAGGGGAGCACAAGGGACTTCTAAGGTACCTTCATGCATGGTAGGGCAGAACATCCCAGTAAGAAACTCTGCCACCGAGCTGAAGAAAGGCTGAAATTGCTCTTGTGAAGAGGGAAGTAGAATAGAGAAGCCCCAGGATATGGATGGAAGGGTTGAAGCCTTCCCTCCAGACAGCCTATATGTAAGCCCATTGCAAAGCTTCTTATCAGTAGAAGATCTATACAGCATTCTCCTGTCACTAGGAGATCTCTGAAATCTCTAAAATGAATGCCAAAAAGCAGTGACAAAATTAAGCCTTCATCAGGGAGGGTCATCTCCTGCACCGGCTGCGTCGCACACACAGCAATCCATCAGCCCTGTCGTTCACTGGCTGGCTGCAGGGACAGCCTCTGCTTCTCCCTCTTCTTCTGCATTCCAGTGTGACCTCTGCCTGATCGCCACTTCAAATACTCCATCTCCAGCCCCTCTGTCTTCCCTGGCGGCACATATACCCTCAGCTTCCGCCACAAAGCTATGAATCATGATAGAATAATAAGCTCGTTTATGAGCTGCACACAAGCCCAAAGGACCAAAGAGTGGAATAAATCACTACAAAGCTCTATAAGCCGATTTATTCATTCAACAGTTTTTTGCTTTGACTCTAGCCTCCTCTAACTGGTGTCCAAACAATGTGGTAGTACAACAGGACAAACAGCAACCTTCTTTCAAGAGGTTCATTACTTTTGTGTTTTCAAGATCAAGAGATGAACTGACTTGTAAAGGATTTGAATCCCAGTGCGACAGCTGAATGCATCACTGCTCTGACTGATTCTCAGGCTTGCAGTGAGGCCTGCAGTTGTGCAATATGTAAATAAACTGCTAACATAGGGGTACGGCACACAGCTATGCTGGGGAAAGACACTGTCTAACCTCCAGGGTCGCCTTGTCCTCAGGATGGTGAACAAGGATTTAATAATGGGCCTCTCTTGGGGTAGGAAGACTTCCAAAGTTGAACACAGCTGTTTCTGACTGGTACAGTGCAATATCAATAAAGAAGACCTTGTGCTTCTTTTACATTAAGGAACATAACACTTTGAAGATATCAGTCCTCCCAGTCACAACTGCATCCATATGATAGCTCAGAGTCACTCACTGTAGCTTACAAATAGGAAACTGAGGCAAGGCAGGTTGAAAACACTGATCTGAGTTTGCCTTTCACGGTAGGCACACAGCTGGGATAGAAATCTTCAGATTCCTCCTGCCTATCCCTCACCATCCCACCTCCCTTTTGCCTTTCCCTCAATCCTTCATGCCAAAAGCTCAAGTCTGCTTGTTGTTTTTTACAAGGCCTGTATGCTCTTCAGGCTTATCCATTCACGGGCTTTTTCACCCCATCCTCACCAAGCTGCTGGCAGGGAAGCTGTGCTCCTGTTCACCATCACAGCTCAGGTGCAGAGAACTAGGAGAACACAGGATTCCCTTTTGAGCAGTCACCCATAGAAATCCAGGCAAATATCCAAGCCTGGAGTTTCTCCTCCTCGACCTTACAACAGAAAGTGTGATCTAGTACAATGCACATGACAGTGTGTGCTGGTTTTAGCTGGGGTAGAGTTAATGTTCTTCACAGTAGCCAGTATGGGACTATGTTTTGGATTTGTGCTGCAAACCGGGCTTACAACACAGGGATGTTTCAGTTATTGCTGAGCGGGCCTTACACAGCATCAAGGCCTTTTCTGCTCCTCACACCCCCCACCAGCGAGTGGGCTGGGGGTGCACAAGGAGTTGGGAGGGGACAGAGATGGGACAGGTGACCCCAAGTGACCAAAGGGATACCCCATACCATATGATGATGTGCTCAGCACCAAAAAGCTGGGGGGGGAAGAAGGAAGGGGGAGACATCTGCAGGTATGATGTTTGTCTTCCCAAGTAATCCTTCGGCATGGTGGAGCCCTGCTTTCCTGCAGGTGGCTGAACACCTGCCACCGATGGGAAGTAGGGAATGAATTCCTTGGTTTGCTCTGCTTGTGTGCACGGCTTTTGCTTTACTTATTGAACCGTCTTCATCCCAACCTACGAGTTTTCTCACTTTTACTCTTCTGACTCTCTCCCTCATCCCACCGACGGGGAGTGAGCAAGTGGCCGCGTGGTGCTTAGTTGCCAGCTGGGGTTAACCCACAGCACCCAGCAACTGGAGATCCCAGATCTGCTGTGATATCTGCCCCTGTATGAGCTGAATGTTTCATCTAAAGAGGTCTTCTCATCTGTAAGAAACGCATGAAAATTGCCCCTCAAACTCCCATCTGTTACTTATATTACAGCACATCCCAAGGGGTCATATCTCAGGCCCACAGGTAGAGGCAGATTTTTTTCAGGAGAGCAAAAAACCCTGTACAATAATTCAGTAACAGCCCAGTGAAACAATCACCCTGGGAAGCAGGAGAGGGTCAGGGTCCCATGGCAAACCACACTGCTGCCCCCAAAGCCTCTCTGTGACTGCTAGGTGCTATACAAATTACTCTCTTTGGGTAGGAACTATGAAAGGAGAAGAAGCAGGGCACAGCAAAAAGAGAAAAAGGCACTCAATGGCATCTATTAGCAAGCATTCTGTTTAGTGACCATCTGTAAACCAGGCAGTGTGAATAAGAGACATTAATGGATCTCTCACAGGCCCTCGCTATTATTGTTTCACAGGGGCATCATAGCAAAAAAGGAAGTCTTAAGAATGAGTAAGTCGAGTCCCTTGATTCATTACTCCCTGTAAAGTCCTAAAAGCACCATAGCGAGACAGAAAGCACCAAATCAGACTGCAAGCAGCATTTCTCTGATCCAGGGGGGGTTTACCCTTTGGGAGGCAGTTGGCTACTTTCACTGATGTCCTCTCTGCCAAATCCACAAGATTTTCTGAAATCGCTCTGCAGAACAGTTGGCTTTCCAACTATGTTGCCCTCATGCTGAGAGTATCCCTAATTTATCTCTGTGGGGATGAAAGGAGCTGGGAGGAAGGCATTCAGTTCTTGCTCAAATTAATCCCTCTTCGCTTTCACAACAGCCCAGGAATCTCTCAGCTGGCATTTTCGTTCATGACTAAACACTGGTGGAGGGTGTAATACGTGGCTTAAAGGAACAGCTCACGGTGAACACATAAACAAACTGCCAGGCTCACGTTGCTTTTCCTTTGCAGCAGGACTCGGAGACACAGGCTTTGAAGGGCTTTTACAACTCCCTTTCCTTTACATAATTAAAAAGCGATTATTTTTGCAACACAGAATGGAATCATGTTCAACAGCCTGATGACAGCAAGGAGCTAAAGTCGGGGAGGGGGAGGCACACTTGCAACTAGAGGATAAATGGCCTCCAAAAATTGTGGAGGAGGAACAGAAATTGCAAGGAAAGGAGAGGCTGGAAGTGAAAGGAGGAGCCATTCAATTCCTGTAGGGGTGTAAATTTCTGCAAAGTGCTTGCTTCAAGATCAGGGTTGAGGTCCATTTAGCAGAGCAGTGGGGGAGAATCTGAGAACCAAATTAGTAGAGACAATGAATTCTTCCCTGTGCCCTCGGTGCAGGCTTAACTCAGCACCCATTGCAGTAATTGGAAATCTTCTAAACGACTGTGCTGACCTGTAAAGACTGCCAGCCAGCCAGGCCTGGGCACCATCAGCAGGAGCCATGCGGGACTGAACAAAACCTGAGATCTCTGAAGGTGTCCCCCACGAACTGGAATCTCTTCAGCTCTGTGGGGAACAGGCCAAAGCCTTCTGCTGGAGTGCAGGTAAAGCTGCCAAACAAGGTAGGACACAGCCTGAAAAAAGAAGGCTGACCTCATTCATTGCATGACCGGTCATTTGTCTTTAACGCCCCGTCTTTCTTGCAAAGATGAGGATGAAGAGCAGCTTGCTTGGCAGTCTGGGGGAGCAGTGGTGGAGGCAGTTCTGATGTATCACAGGCCATGAGCTCACATTTGCCCCACGTTGCAGCCCAGCCAGGCACACGGTAACTCAGCACCGGGCTAATTTAGACTTGACAACACCTGAGCAGCTCACAAAACAGGCAGAGCACTTTTAGGCAGGGCCCTTGCCTGTCTTCAAGAACGGCCGCCTCAGAGCGATCACACTGTACTTACAGAAAGTTGTCTCTTTTTTTTAAAAAAAAACACAACAAACCAACAACAAAACAAGCAGCTCTGGCACTGATTTCAAAGGCAGGCAGTCTGGTGCTTTCAAGAATCAAGAACCTACATCCTGAATGTTTTGGGGCACTTTTCTTAAGAGCCCACAAAGTGCTTTTGAACAAGGGACTCAGGCTCTTGAAGGTCTTTTGCTGCCATAGAGGTGCTGCTGAGGCTCATACAGCAGGACAGCTTCAAACTGGTTCCAAATAACCATAATGGAGAGACTGATCCAACACCTCACTCTATTCAGTTTAGACGTTTTTTCCTCATTTTCACAGGCAAAATAACCACTTAAATTTGACTTTGCATCAATAAATTGCCCAAGATAATAGGATAGATGAAAAGAAGAAGGCTGACTGGAGGGAAAATATAATAAAAAGGTGCTTGACTGCTTGAGTCAGTACTGGCCTCGGTGTCAGCGGCACAATTAGTCCTCCCCTTGCAGGCCGCATGGTTTGGTGTTGCATTTGACAGACAAATCAATCCTCCCCTTCTTCTAAGCACTGTCTAATGAATAAATCAGCAAGGTCACTGGTGCTGCTGCTTCGCCCTTTCCCTGCCAGCCAGCTGGAGCTGGACCTGCCGCCTGGCTCCATCTGCTGTGCTTCCAACAGGATCCAAGTGTCCTGGGGCGCGAGACGGAGCGGTTAAAACACACAACTGGGCAGCAAAAGTCTCTGGGTTTACTCCTGACTAATGCCTTGCCTTGGGCAAGTCACACCGACCCTTTAGGCCAAACAAAGCATCCACTTAGCACATCCTGCCTGCTGAGCCAGCTGTGGAGGAAGAGGGGGAAATCAAGGAACACTGCAGAAACCAAAGGACTTCAGGTCACCTCTGTCTTTGCATTGGTCTAGTTCACCACTGCCATGTGCAATAAAGGTGAAAAACCTGCCACATCCAGCTAGGAGTCCTTCAAGGAGGATTGCCCTGCTCTGCAGTGTTTGAGGCAGACTGTTTTATGGCATGCTGAAGCAGAGTGGGAGCTCCCACACATCGGCCACCAGGCACCAGCCATGGGGCAGGAGGAGGCAGGAGGCTGTGGCTGCAGCCAGCCCCTTCCCAGCCAGCCTCAGCCCAAACCCCCCCTGCTTGCCCACAGCCTCTGGCACAGCAGGTTCCAGAGCTTCACTCGAGAGCCCCAGATTGTTGTGCCACAGCACTATAAACAAATTGCTATAATGATCTGGTCTGGTGCATGCAAAGGGGCCCTGAGCTAATTAATGCAATAAGAACAACAATAGCGGTAATTTACTCAGCACCAAGTATGTATTAAGTGTTTTCAAAACACCCAGGAAGATGAGGCTGCTGTCCCAAAGCACTCGCTCTAAATGGAGAGGAGGGGGGAAAGGGAAAACAAACAGGAAGGGACCAGGTGAGAGCGGCAGCATGTCTGAGACCTGCCAGATGAAGCTTCTTATAGAATCATAGAATGGTTTGGGTTGGAAGGGACCTTAAAGATCATCGAGTTCCAACCCCCCTGCCCTGGGCAGGGACACCTCCCACTAGAGCAGGTTGATCAAAGCCCCGTCCAGCCTGGCCTTGAACCCCTCCAGGGATGGGGCCTCCACAACTTCTTGCAGACCTGTTGCAAACCCACAGCTCAGCCCTAGAGAAAGACGGGTTGTGCTTACTTTTCTGTTGTTTTACCCAAGGTATTCCCATGGAGGATTTGCCCCAGAAGTCCATACAAGGCCTCCATCCCTTCCACCACTCCCCCAACTATAGAATTTCCCACCTCTCATCCAGTTTCTTTCCTCTCACCTCTGCCTCTGCTGAGCACCCCTGAAGCCCCAGCAGACCAGTGAATAACATATGACTCCAATGCTTTGTAGGGGCCCACAAAAAGTGCTTCCCTCAGCCTAAGCCAAACCCTGGCTGATGATGTAAATGACCTGCAAACCACTCTCTTTTCCTTCATATTACAATGAGGCTGAGTTACCCACCACTAACTTTGCTCCTGAAATGGGCCAGAAAACCCTGGTCCTGAGAGCGGGTAATGGGCTGGAGAAGTGTGTCTTCACCACACCAACTTTGCTTACCAAAGGGGATAGGAGATACTCTGAGGAAAAACACCAGAAAAAATCCTTTGCCTCAGCTTACCAAAAGGGACAGGAGATACTCCTAGGAAAAACACCAGAAAAAATCCTTTGCCTTAGCTGAGCTAGCCAGAACGTGTCTCTAATATCACACTAGAGGTTTTGATTGGAAGTTTCACTTAGATATTAAGCAACAAGAGGAAGACTGCCATGGCTTCCTTGCCATACAGCACAATGAAGCCACTTTTGCTGGAGCCTAAAAGCTAGCAGGACAGTTGACTGCCCCTGCCCACTGAGTGGCTGTTAGCCACAGCACCAAGGAAAGACCCAGCCATCGTAGCTGCAGAAGAGAGAATTGCCATGCAGTAATGAAAGATGACTAACTGTTAGGCTGTTGGTACAGATATTAATTACAAATACAGCTTTCTGCCATGCAGGCATTCTAGTAATCGTATGAACAACAAGTTCAACTGCCTCTTTCCATCAAATTGATGGAATAAGAAGCAGGCACTGCTCTGGGCTAGTATGAATCACCAAAATGCAGCCACCCCTAGGGTGGGATGCAACTGTGTGCAGTGACAGCACCTAATCTGTTAAGGCAGATATGAGCATGGCTGTACCCAGCCTAAAAAGAAAACAGAAGTGAAACATGTCAAGAGCGCCAAAATTCTTCCCTGCTACAATTTTCCTAAAATCAGAGGGGAGAAATCAGAAGCAGATCTCTTGTTATTAACACTGCTGCTGGCCCTGATGCACGGTGACCCTCCAAGGGCTAAAGACACGTCAGAGGCTCACATCCCATCTTGAAAACACCCCCACTACTGATCACTGGCACCTTCCTCACAGGCAGAAATGTGGCAGGGGTTGAGGATGTTGTAAGGACAGAGCAAAGCCCTAGGAAGATGAAGAGCCTGTTGGACTTTGCATGAGGCATAGCTCCACGCACTGCAACTTGTAGCACGTCCTCAATCACATCTTCCTCCCACACCACAGAAAACAAAAGCGCTGCGGGAGGAGAGATGTCTGGCTGCCCCTGGCTTGGCCTCCCTTCCCTGCCATCCTCCCTACCCTCAGGATGGAGAAGTTAACCATATGCTGACTTCAGTATTCCAAGATGCACAAAAGCAGCTGCCTTTTTTCCTCTTGGTCTGTTTGAACATGCAACACATCTCCCCCTCCCTTCCACTGTCTTTTATAGTAGTCTGCGTATACAGGTACTCAGTAGAGGGTTAGGTTATAAATCTAGCTCTAGAGACAGTAAATTCAGCTTTCTAAAAACACACATTCATTGTCAGCGAGTACAGGAACCCGGGGTTTTGCAGACAGCAAGGCTATTAAATGCTGCTGTCAGAACAGCTTTATTTGACTGCATCAGCTTTTGTAGGTGTAAGTGAAACAGAATTTAGTACTGCTTGGGAATGCCACCAGCACTGCGCAGCCTGGGAGTGCAGGCAACAGCCACTGCCTTCCAGGACACCCTCCTCTGCTCACGTGTAGAGCACATGGCACACAGCCACCAAGCCAATAACTCAACATCGACACAGCACAACCAGGCCCTGGGTCCATGAGCAAGACTGTGCTGTACAGTGCTTTTTCTCTATATCTAACTTGAGAGACAGAACTACTCTGAGTTTAAGCTCTCGAAGAAGTATCAGGAAACAGCAAGGTTCAGCTCTTCAGTAAAAGCCTGGAAGCAGAGTGAGCCATGAGCCAGGCAGGGCAGCAACCTCATCAACGGGGTATAGTCCCACAAAAACGGACAAAAACAGGTCCTCTTAACAGAACATCTAGCAAAAGTAAAGTAACTGACCTGGTCCGAGGTCAATCCAGGAAATCCAAACAATCCTCACTTCAGAAAAGGGCTGCTAGCAGATACACCAGACGACAGGGAAGGACTGAAGCCCAGGTGTTAATCAGTGTTCCAGGGCTGATGGGCAGAGGGGGGTGTGGATGGAGGTCCCAGGTGAGGATGATTAGGCAATCAAAGCCTATTACTGCACTCACTGCCCTGACAGGGAAATGCTGTGTTTTAGGGGACAACTCTGCTGCCTCTTTTTGTGAGGAAGACTTTTCTGAAGGGAACAGGGCTGCTCAAGGTTGCCCCTTGCTTCCAGAGCTGCTAGCAAGGAGTATCAAACTGAAGAAGATGAGGAAGCTGCATGAAATGGCAGATGCTGAAGGAGGAAGGGAAACTAAGAGAAAGAAAAGGCAGAAGAGTAATTATAATTACTGGACAGAGGCAGAAATCCTTCCTGCTCACACAAAACAGACTTCCACGCCAGTCCCTTCCACCAAGCCCCACTGAGATCACTGGGCAGCATCGCCATGGCTCCAAAGAAACTTTCCTCCTTGGTGCAGACAGGACAGGCAGCTGCCTGGACCCCACACCACACACAGCACCTTTGTGACCCACTGACCCCATCTGCTTCAGTGGCAGGATTAAGAGAAGTGACAACTCTCAGCAGGAGGGTCTGTCTTGGGACCACAAAGGCAACATCTCCTCTGCTGAGAATCCCAGGAAGAGATTTTGCTGCAGGACATTTAGAGAGATGACCCAGATCCCACAGTGATGCTGAACAGAGGATCTGTTACAATGACCAGCTCTTGCCTCCTCAGCTAGTTGAAGTTTATTCCTAGCAACTTCCAGGGCATCTTGAAGGAGATTTTCTTGTTTTGGACAACTTCACTAAACTAGAAAAAAAAAAATCGGTCTTTTTTTTTTTCCCAGGAGCATTCAAAATAAAGCCAACTTCCCCATGTCCCAAAAAGACACTTTACCTCTCAATGCACATGCTTACAGTGCATTTTGGGTTCTCTCTGGAAAAAGGATTTACCTTAAAGAAGCTTCCTGGGGTTGGTTTCTATCCCAGTGGGAGCCCTACAAAGCCATACCACTGCTCAGTTATCCAGCCCCATGAGACCAACTGCCAGGCCCTCCAGAGCTACAAAAGCCAAGAAGTTACCTTAGAGATCCAAGCGCGAGAGGACAACAGGATGAACCAAGTGAGAGAGAATCAGGCTCTGCATATGGAGGTGTCACAACTTTTTGGGGGTCTCTATAAATCAATAGAGCTAAAGGGAATAGAGCTGAGCCTAAATGTGGAGAGCGTAAGGGAGAAAACAAGGGACAGAGGAAAAAATGACCCAAATGGACAGCCCGTTGTAGTTCCCACAGGTGACCACTAGAGAGCTCCCTGGCTAAACAGGGCAGATTCAGCACAATTCCAATCTTTCTGTTATTAGGAGATTTCCAAAGCTGCTTGAGGGAATCTCTAGTACCACGTTAAATTAATGTGAATCAAGCATGGAAAGCCCTATGGTAACTTGGCAAATCTCTGCTTTAATATAGAACCTCGCTGTAATTAATATTAGATTGTAGAGCTCTGGGACGTACTGCAAGGAGGTCAGTGGAGTGTCTCCATATTTTCCTGAAGGCCTTTAGGCTGAACAATAAGGAAATTGGATGGGGCAAGCACAGCAGCTTTGTGGCTTCAAATAAACACTGCCTCCTTCCATACCAGCTTACAGAAGTGGGGTTCAGCCCGTGCTCCTCATATCCCTGGAAGCCCAGGGACTAATTTTGAATTGGATTAGCAGGCCCACTGTCAGAAGTCTGAAACTCATTTTGCCGCAATCTGCACCTCACTCAGGAAACCTCTCCAGGTGTACAAATCAAAAACGTGAAGATTTTGGAGGAAGCCAGCCTCAGCGCATCCTCCTGCTGCATCAGCTCTATTTTTAGCACAGGCCATTAGCCCTCCATCCTGTGCACCCTGGGTAGGCAGCGAGACCTACACACCCATGGGGCCACATAGAGCAAGGTTTGGCTACTGCAAAGCTGCAAATAAGTTAAAAGTTAAGCTACTAACTTCAGTTTAATGTTTTTCCCATGTTAGTATCCAAGTATGCCCAGCCCGTAATGATGTCCCAAGCAAGCATCCAGGAAAAAGGCCTGGCACAAACCAACTGCCTTCCTGAGCTCTCCAGAGAAGCTGCAAGATCAAGCCCTGAGTTCACAGTTGTCTTTTGTTTGTCCAGCTGCCCAAAGGCCAAGGGGGCAGCTCCCCCTTAGGGTACGGGACAAATATGAAGGAAAAAACAAAGAATGACTCCACGACGGATTAAGGACATCAGGGACTAGGTGTGGCAGGTTCTCCCCAGCAGCCCTGCAGACTGCATGGGGCACAGGCCAGCACCCAGGGGTATTTCTGAGACCCTGGGAGCTCTCTCTGCACCAGTCCCAGGGTGGGGGGGGAGACAACCAAGGGCTGCACAGAGCCAGGGACAGAGCTCTCCCACTCAGTGACCAGCAGCTGGGGCTCCCTGTGGGGCTGCCTCTCCCTGCGTCATGGTTTGGGCAGAACTGGCCACTGAAATGAATTACAGCCTGGAGGCAGAAGAGAAGCCTGGTTTGGGGGCACAGAAGTCCTTAAGAGGACAACCAAAGACCTTAAGAACTCTACCAGAGCACAGCTTGGACACGAAGAGGATCTAAAGGACCCAAGAGAGCTTTGCTGCCACTTATCTCCAGCAGAATTGGCTTCATTTCTCTCTCTCTCTCCACACACAGTTATCACAAGCTTTAAATGTCCACACTTAAGTGACTTGTCAAAACAGTACTACCAGGGCTCCAGCAGCCCAGGTCGTGGCACTCAGAGGATCTCTCTCCAGCCCAGTGGGACTCCATGCTGACTCCCGAGGGTGGCTGTCCCCAGGTGCTCGCTGCCCTGCCAGCCACCAGTGCTGCCAGCCTGAGGGTTCTGGAGACAGCAAGGTTCCCCCCGAAAAACTGCACACCAAGAGGTGGACAAGTCTTCAGCCACCCAGAGCAAGCCCACCTCAAAACTCCCAAAGGACAGGGAAGCAGGAATGTCCCCAAAGGATGGGCTTTTCCTATGTGAACTGGTCTGAGCACAGAATGCTGAGCAAGGTGCTTTTATGTGTCTTGTGTAACTCCAGGTGATGCTCACCCTAGCCAATGGTTACCTTAAATGGACAAAAAATAGGATGGTGAGGAGCAAGCAGCAAAACAACGAGGAGTGGACGAGAAGAGACCAGGAAGTAGATATTTCTAGCTTCTAAATAAATCTGACAAGGAATATTCATCTTAAATCAGGGTTGCCACCAAGCCAGTTGGAAACCTGCCTGGCCAATTTTCCTGTCACCTTGCCAGTTGCTGGGGAGACAGTTGAATTTGCCAATAGTATTTTTTTAATGTCCAAGAACAGGATTTGCTGCACATGCCCAGACACTTTCTACATGCCCAACTGCACTGACTACCTTGGACTTGCTCATCTTAAACTGCTCTCACAGCAGAACCACAGGGGTGCTACCTCATTTCCCAAGGTAGGCACAAAGCTATCTAAGGTAAGTGGAGTCAAGAATCTGTGCAATTAAAGCATGCACACAGTGCACCCTGGACTCCCTCAGACCCAGGATTTAGCATAAAATGCCCCATCATCTACACAGACAGCTCTCAGCCCCAGTCTGGGCACATTTCTATTGTGGGTGTGAGTAAAGATTAGATGCCATATACCGCTTCCTCTCAGCAGTCCAAATCGCTCCCATCTTGGTAGCCTTCCAAACCCTTTTCATAGTTTCCCTTAAGAGACACATTGTCCTACAATTGGCCACAAAAACCTCCCACAGCATCTCAGCACACAGAACTATGCAAAAAGCTCTGAGTACACACAGCAAGAGACACCAAACAGGGGAGTCTCGGGGACACAGGTAGAATTTGCAGGGTGGAGGCTGTTACTGCAGACAGCTTGACCCAGCCAAGGTACCTCCCAAGCCCACTGTGATGGAGGACAAGCAATAGCCTGTGTCTCCCCTCGGAGAATTTTAAACCTGTGTCAGGTCAATCTTGCTAATCATGTGTTAAACCTCATGAAAGCAAGGCAGTTGGTGCTTTAACCCAAGTGAGTGGGGCTACCAGCCCTTAGAGTTGACCTCAGACAGATAATCTAGGAGGAAATGATTTTTAACTGGTCAGAAACCAACCTTTTTTGGGGAGCGATGAGATTTTTCCAAGGCACTACACTCCAGCTTCATTCTGCCACTGTGGAAGCCAACATTTTAAGCCAACTTCAGTGGGAGCAAACCAAGGCAACGTCTCCCAAGCCAATTTCCCTACCTTTTGCTCTCTTCACCTAGAGTGTTCTAAACACAACCCCACCTTGCTATTGTGACATCCCACCCATCGTCACCATGGCACACTCCCCAAACACATGCACAGCTCACGGAAAACAAGGGTTAAGAAGAAAACAGCAATTTTTTTGCCTGGCATTCACATTGTTGGATTCTAGCCTGGAAATAAAGGAATATAGAAAAACATTTGTAAAAATATAAACACAATGTGCTCAAATCATGCTTCCATTGACTTTGAACAGTGTTATGCCTGGAGTGAAATGGCTCTGTTGGGCTTAAGCTTGTCCTCAGAAATGCATTCTGGGTTCTCAGCAATGCCATGGGAACTACATTGGTATCTCCAAGGGAAGAATTTGGCCAACTATATTTAACTATTTAAAATTTCAGGGTTATTTGCAGAATACGGGCCAGAGTCCCATAAAAGCAAAACAATCTGAAGAAAAAAGATATTCCAGAATGACTGTGAAATAGCAAACTGCACCCTCTTCTCTCATCAAAGCACATCAATTTACAAAGTGATCAGCACGGGTATTGATTCAGCCAAGGAAGAGGCAATATTTACCTAAGCACCTGCACTTATGGTGCGTTACAGCTACCAAGCAGCCCGCAACTCCAGCAATCATATACTGTGGGAGAGAATTCTCTATCGTTTCAGCCTTAAAAGAGCCATGAAGCAGCAGATAGTGTACGCAAAAGTGTGCATTTTGGCAGCGTGGGAATAAGTCATTATGTGCTAGAGCCAGAGCCTTCTGTTTTGGGTCACATTGACTCAAATGAGCTGCTAAAATCCATTCTCATGTGTTCTCCTCCCTCTTGTCGCTGTACTCTTCCCTTAAAATCCCTGTGCCTGGGACTTCAGCAGGAACTTCTCTCTCAGCCTTCTCATAAGGAGAAAGAAAGCAAGCACAGAGCTCAGCAAAGAAAGCACAAGAACCATACACTCCTCTTCCCACACTCTTGTCATTTTTCTCCCCCAGTCCCCACCTGCTGAAGTCAGCCCACGTGTTGTGAACAGGGGAGGAGGAAGAGCAGTGGTTCATCTTCATCCTGGAAAGTCCCCAGCCCTCCACTCACATGCTCCTCAGTCCAATCTACCCCTCCTAACCAAATCCCCTTATTCCCACATCCCAAGCCTAGAACTCGTTGTTCAGCAGCTGACTCCAGGAATAAGGGAGTAGTAGATGTAAGGAATGCCACTGGGACTCTCAGCCGAGAAATCTGCAATATCAGGAATCAGTTAAAAAGGCCTGAACCATCTCCCAAAGCAGATATTGATGTGTCCAGGACATGGTTTCCTGGGCTGTATTTAATAGCATTTTCCAGGAAACACATTGCTGTCGTGTATGCTTGTCAGTTCCAGTATACTGAATTCACTGCAAACCTACGGAGGTATATTCAACTTAAATTATCATTAACCCAGAATAGGGCTTACTTCTGCAACAAGGGTGCTATTTGTTTGGAAATGCTTCTGTGGTGAATGGCATCTCCTCATCACCGAGAAAGCAAACATTAAACCCCAAAGAGTTCTCACCCCAAGGGAAACAGGTTCAAAAAATGCACACTGCCCAATGCAGATTATTTGGACATTTTATGTGTCACCAGGTAATGTTTGTAGGTTGATAGCAGAAAAGGCACACAGGCAATCCACTACCAGCACCTTCAGAAATGTACCTCTGTTGGCAGGGGAGAAAACCCAGAAAAGAAGATACCAAAAGCAGCTTTAAAATGTTCTCCTTTTAATTTCTTTTCCTTTTGTCGGCTTTTGGAACAGAAAGGACATCATCCTGGGAGATAAGCAGCACCTCTTCCTGCTCTTCTTGCACCTGAGATCAGTAGAACCTTTCAGATTCAGTCCTACCCCAACTTTGTCACCATTTCAGTAATTGCACAGACACAGACGTCCTTAAAGCCATCTAATTTAGCTAATTTAAAGCCACTCCTACAACAGAGCTGGCTCCATGACACACAGCCACACACCAGCAGAAGAGGGCAGAATCAGCTTGCTTGCAGCTTCCACTCCTTGGTGCATCCCACATAAACCAAGCAGCACTTTGAGGCCCTCCCAAAACACCCCCGCCTCTTAGCACACACATAAGCCCTTTCAGGAGAAGGGCTGGGATCTTCTTTTCTGCCAGCCCTTAGCTAAAAAACGACACGACCACATCAGCATGTGGAACAGCTGGGCCAGATAGAAGTGGCACAGAGCTGCTACCATAACAATATCAAGACCTAGTAATTTCGGTACCATTTGGGTAGCAGGTATATCTGGACTCACAGTGTGGCTCTGGCAGCTGTATAGTGCCCGTTGCTTCCAGAGGCAATTTGTAGTGGTAATGCAATTCCCCTAATGATAAGCTTCGTGCAGGCGGAGCTGCCAGCACCCGCAGCAGGTACGGCTTCGAGACACTTCTCCTGCCCAGTCCATTTCAACACACTTTGGGGAAAAAAAAAAACTACTTCACAATCCAATGTTTTCCCAGAGCTGAAGAGTGTTTTGAATCATCTCAGAAAAATCACTTCAGCTGCTTCTGAGTTACAGAAGGATGAAAAGCACGCTTTGAGGGAAAAAAAAACACCCAACCCAAAAGCCAGAAAGCATGGCTGGTGCTTGAAGCCTGGCACATACGGTCTCAACGAGGAGTCTGTGCTTTCCTAAATTGGAAGAAGTTTGGCTTTGATTTAACGAAGTATGAGTGTATGAAAATTGCATATTTAGCATGCAATGTAGTAGAAGCCTTTGTGCAGTCTTAACTCTGCATTAGCATATTCTTATTCATTTAATTAAGTGTTGCAAATTGTTTTTCTGTTAATTATTTCAGTTATGGACAGTATTATTTTCCCTTTTGGAAGACAGAATCTATTTCAGGAGGGTTAATAATCCTGCTAAGTCTCCTTTCCTAAACTGTTCATTGCTGCTGATAAGGTTCCACCTGCTTTTGTTAGACTGTATGCTTCTAGCTCATTTATAATTGGATACATCCTGTACCAAATATCTCTAGAAGTGCTGATATGATATCCCAGATGGTAACATTCTCTCTTTCCTCTGCATGTAATTTCACGAAAAGGCCCACTGACAGCTAGTGTTTAAAGGAAGTTTGTGTATGCAGACATGGTAGGTGATCTGATCTGCTTTATATTAGGGATGGGTAAATCCATTCAGATGAAAAAGAAGCAAAGAAGAGCGTATCAGAGCCAGGGACTTGCATCTGGGAGTCCTGGGCTTTATTCCCAGCACCGCCACTGATCTGTTATGGAACTGTTAAACTGCTCCACCTCAGCCTTCCTCATCTAAAATGGGCTTATTATTGACTGTACCTACCTGGCAGGTGTCTAGTGGGGATTAGTTAATATTTGGAAACACTTTGAGATCCTCTGAGGGAAGGTACAATATAAATGCAAAGTAGTTGCACTGCTAGTCTATTAACTGTTGACAGCCTGCTCTGCTCCTGTTTGAACTCTCTGCCCACGCATCTGAACCGGCGATGAATGCAAAGAATTAAGATGAGTAACAGTCCCAATCAAAAAGCCATCCAGAGGGGAGTCCCCATGCATTTTCCAACAAGTGCATCTCCCATCTCCTTGCTATTAGTACACAAAAGCAAACCTCTTCACACAACGAAGCACTGCTTGGCAAAGCATAAAGACCTGAAGGCATTATCAGGACTAAACACACAGTATATTCTTTTCCCATAACTTGTTCAAACATTTCACATCTGCAAAACTGAGCTGGCAATCTCAGAAGGATGGTGTCCCCCCTCTCTCCCATGGTATGCTCTTTTACACCTTCCTGCAAAAATTTAGTTGCGACCTTTTAGCTGGTTTCATTCCTGTCACCTAAGACCATTCTAAACCTTTTCTGGTAAAAAAAAAGAAAAAAAAAAAAGCAAAAAAAACCAAACCAAACCAAACAAAACCCCAACCAACCAAATCCAAGAACCCAATAAAGACAATATTTTTCAACCTGCAGCTCAGCAATTGGTCCCCACCTTCTGCAAAACTGTCCTCATACAATATACAAAAGCAACAAGGGACAGGACAGTAAAGTAATTTTTCCAAAGGCCTATAGGCTGTCCCTGCATTGAGAAAGAATAACAGACACCGGACTACAAGAACTAATGTGTTTTAACCTCAAAGCATCACATAAATATTAACCTCATGAGCCTGATCTCTAGGATGTGATATTATTCTTTCCGTTGTGTAAAATAGGGTCTAAAAGACTGAGGACTGCCTCCCGAAATTAATATGGCCCCATAAACCAAGCAAGAGAAGAGAGAGCAGCTTGAGGCTGTTCGTGGTGCATGACTGCAGAGGCAGCTTTGCTGACGACTCTGAAATCCACTCCAAGCAGCTTAAAATGGTACTGCCCCTCTTCAGCCTCCTTTCCTCACTCTTCACCCAACAGTGTTTATCTTTCTGTTGAACTCCCGCACATCCCAAAGTAAATTATAAGGCCAGGGCACTAGGCAGGGTCAAAGGCTAGCATATGAATTTACTGTACCGTCTTCATTCGCCCAGAAGCCTTTCCTGAGTCCTAATAAAGATCTCTGAAACAAGATGCTAATGCTGGATTATCCGGGTAATCTCCCTGAGTTACTTCCCTGGTTTGCCTGGTTATAAATAATGAATTAGGCCTTTACTTATTATTTCTTCTGCCCTTTGGGGTCGCTGCAAGTCTCAGGAAGGAATACAAATTTAAGAATATTAGATCCATTTATTAATATCAATTTCTGCCAATCCTGCATGAGAGATGTTCCTCGCTCAGTGCGTGCTATTGATACAATGAAGCGGCTGGGATGTTAATGGCATGGATCTAATAGCTAAGAACTGGCCCAGCCTTACTCACCATTCCCATAAATTGAATTTTAAAAAGGCAGATGGGTGCTTCATAAGTGGAAACAGAATCATGTGCCAGCTTTCATTTCTTTTCCATTCCTGAGCACTGGTGAAATTAAAGTCTCCCCACTGGCTTTGTCCACATAAGCCTGTCATCACAATTTAGTCCCAGTCTTAAGAGCCCCTGTTATTCCCACACTGGATTTCTAAAGCAGCCTGGCCAATGCATCTTAACCATTTCACTGCTGCCTTTGCCTGTAGCACGCATTCAGCTGAGCACAGCAGCAGCAGCCACATGGGCGTGCAGAGCTCTTCAAGCTGAGAACACCAGATCCTCACCACAGCCCCTCCTCTTTCTCCCTCTTGCCTGATTCCATCTGCTCTTTGATATAAAAGCAATTAATTCCAATCATAAATATGAGTGTGCCTGCAGCACTGACCTAGCTGGGAGTCCCAAGCTGAGCCGTACTCGAGGGGCTGGAATTAAGTTCTGCCACACTGTGAACGCTGGTAGACTCCTTAGTCCAGACAGCAAGCTCTTACCACCAGGCTCCTCAGCCTGCCCACAGGTCTTCTGCCAGCAACAGCAATAACCAAGTGCAACAATGTGCTGAAGGGTGTCAATATTTTTGCTACGAACCCAGATGAAATTACTGCCTCTTGGCTTCTGTGCATCAATTCTGATCATAGGGGGCCACCATATGAGCACTCCTGGTAGGCTTCACCCTGCAGTTTACCACAGGTTGATAGTACAGATGTTTTTGAGACCCCAGGCCGGCTCAGAGCTAGGCTGGGCAGGACAGGGCAGTATCACTGCTGGCCAGTCCACACCAGCTCTCCTACTAGGCAATAACTCTGTGTCTTTATCAAGCCTTGCATGAGCAAGGCCCTAGCACATAGCACAACCAGTCTCCACCTCCACTGCACAGATCCACCTCCACCTCTTTAGTGCCAGGCTCAAAGGCAAGGTCAGAAGCCATCAGACGCATGTTTAAGGCACAGAGATCACTCCCATGACTGAAGATCTTGAGCCAAGACAGAATTTGAGTCTTATTCAGGGTTTGGTCGATGTATTAGTTCAGTCAATTCTTGAACTCCAGACACATCCTCAATAAAGGTCCAGCCATTGTCCCTACCTTTACAGATGCTCCTGAGGGCATCCTTGTGAATACCAACTTCCTTGGTAGCCCTTATGCTACCTCTCCCTCCTGCAACACCAGAGCTTGCCCAGTGAGTGCAGCAGCACTGTAATTGCTGTTGCTCCTACACATACAGTCCATCCCTACCATCTCCCCAGGCTCCAGCTTGTGGTCACGTTGCAAAAATCTTTGGAAACTCAGCCAAAATGCATGAGGAAAACACATTTCCCCTTGCAAAGAGTTTCTCTAGGTTTCAAAATACTTCTCAAATCTTCATAGAGTCAAGAAATGTGCTGTTTTCTTCCTTTTTCACTTTGATGTCGTTTCATCTACACCTTTGAAACATGGATCTCCTTTCTGTAAGCATAAACACAGCTCTTTAAAGACTTTTTATGCTTAAAACGCATCTTTTCAATATCAACCACATACTTGAAACAAAACAGAGAGCATATGAATCACTGGCACCGAAGATGGTTCGCATAGCTAAAGGGACTACACTTGTCCTGATTGATATTGCCCATGTAATGGGCAATCATTACGGGAGATCTTCCCCTGGTGCACATTTCATGGCCCTCAGCATTTGCAGATGCATTCACGGTTATTCATGGAGCCTCTGGAAGTCATGCTTGTCTCAGCAGCAGGAGATATTAGTGACTTCCTCTCTGAAAAAGCGTTAGTGCTATCTCATGAGGAAAGGCCAGCCTGCCACTGTGCTCGAATTAGGACTTGACACTCCTTTTTCTCCCTTGAAGCACAGACCATTTGTTCCCCTTCTTGTGTCTCAGGTGGCGTAATTGAGTCCCTTGGGGAATGTTGCTAATTGAATGGGAAGTGAGCTGTCTGAGGCAGCAAAAAAGGCAGATGGTTACGACTGAGGGATAAGTCAGATGTAGCTTTAAGTTCTGCTGCCAACTGAAAGCCCATCCCTTGGAGACTAGGGATTTTACTGATGGTCTCAGTGTGAAGGTCACAACAGTAGATATTCTTTCCCTCCCTGTGCCCTTGTGCTGACCACAGAGAAACTGTCTGCTCACCACACCTGAGGTGTGGTACCCTCGGACTGCCTGGAGACATGCTCATGACCCTACCTGAAGGTTTCCTTACAATGCTGATGTATATGGGATTATAACCCCTTGAGTTTGACATGAGATGGTTATGTTGCTGCCATCAGAATCCTGTAACGAGCTTGGGAAGGAGCAGAGAGTATGAGCAGTGAGACATGGAGGGACAGCACTGTGCTGTTCATATCTCATACCCCAGAAGCAAGCAAAGTCTTCAGATCAGTTCTATATTTCACTGACAGCCAATGCAAACATTTTAAAGCTGGTGTTGATCTGCCAGAGCTGGGAAGGAGTAAAAACACACACACACAATTGCCACTGCTTCTGCTGAATTTTGCATGAAATGGGGTAATCTCAGAGGCCTATGAACAATGTATTAGAGCAGCCTATGCCAGAGCTTAGAAACGCACGAGCAAGCAGCTGGCTGCCCATCCACTTGGGAAAACAGAAGCGGGCTGAGCCTTGCCATGTTTTTGAGGCAATTAAAAACAAAACAGCCAGAGAGAGAGAGATTGAGAGAAAGAGGGAAGGAACTTCCTCATTGCACGTTAGAAATACTTGCACAAAGGGTTTGGTTTTAAACCCCCACACCACAGTGTTTGACATCGTTCTTTGTGGATCACTCGATATCATCCCACCAGGTTTCTGACATCAGCATCTGCAGATCAGTCTGTTGCAATGCCAGGCTTGCTGTCTTCTCACAAGCACAGAGATAATTACCTGAAAGACCCCAACCCATTCCTAGTGGGATGAGCAAGATGGCAGTTGATATGCCCCAAATACCACCCGTCTGGTGGCAGCTCTCGGATGCAGAGAAAAACCCTGACTTCAGCATTTTCACAAGAGATATTTAACTGTGTCTTGGCTGGTCAAACCCCTCCTGGAGTAACGAGGCTCAGTTCACACCCAGCCTCACTGCTTCACACTGGCTGCAACGGAGGCAGCTGCTGCCATGGCCTGGAGAGCAAGTGCCATGGTCACGGCCAGCTCACCCCTCCACATGCCAGCTGAAGCTTAGTGGGATGAGGGGAAAGATTTTCTCCCTTCTGCTGCACTGTTCGTGTCCTGCCCAAAAGTGGGCATAATGCAAATTTTCAGGCATGGCTAAAGTTTATTAATGGTCACATACTGCTGGTGAAGTGATCCGGAGCCCCTTGCAATGTAAGATCTCTGTTCATCATTGTGATGCCGGTTCGCACGCTCCTCTCACAAGCAGAGGTGAGATTTTAGACAAGGGCAGAGGAAAAGCAAGTTTAGATGCAGAGGATAAGACTGAGGCAGTACAGATTAGAGGAGCCAAAGGAACCGAGCAGCTGAAAGTCATACTGTGGCATCCCATTGCCATCTACCCCTCCCAGACCTGGCTTTTAAACACCACTCCTGCATTGCTCTGAGCAACTGCTCCATGAAATTATTTACCAAGGCAATCAGAGAAGAAAAAAAAATTAAAAAAAAAAAAAAAAAAAAAAAGAAAATATCCAGGAAGTTACTCAGATTACAAGTCTGTGCAATTAAAACCTTTAAAACCTTTATATTTATGGCACTGTAAGACAGAGGCACATTAATAAATAATACTTTGCTCTTCTACAGCACTTTTCCTCTAATGATCTCCAAGCAATTTACAAGTTTTTGCTAGCTGAGCCTCACCAAACCCCTGCGAGGTAAGGAAGAGATAAATTGAGCCCCTTTACTCCCAGCCAAAGTTAAGATCTCTGGGAGGAAAGCAATGTAATACAGCAAAGCAACATTGCCAAATGCATGCAAGAGCAAAAATAACATTAAATGCATCATTTTTAACCGTTCAGCAATACCTAAAACACCAACTCAAGCTGAGGATTCACCATGCTGGGCACTACCTGACACACACTAATGATACTCCTTGAGCCAAGGACATGAGACGTGCAAAGCATAGAAGAATATGGGGTCAGGGCAGGCAGGAAGCCACATAAGAAACGTCTTGCATATATTCTACTCATTGTGGTGCTCTAATCACCGCGCAGCATGCCCTGGCTGTTTGAGGCTGGCACTTTATTGCAGGAAGAATATTGTCTGAAGAACACCTGAATTATCAGGGTCTGGGCTTCCCTCAGGAAGGAACTACCGCAGCATCTTTGGCTTCCAGGGCCCAGACACAACAGAGGCGGAGGGTAGCAGATGGCAGCAGGGCTGGTTGGCAGCCAGCTGGCTGGGCTACACAGAGCTGTTTGGGAAGCTGATCAAGGACTTCAGATCATGGGAATGTTGCCCAGGTGAGGACTGCAGAGCTGAGCAGATCCACATCTAACCAGAGGAGCCCCATAGCTAAAGTGGATGAAGGCTGTAGCCCCTCCATCATTCCAGACTCCCTCCCACTCCCTTTATCCTTTCAGAGTGTGAGATTATCTCATATACTCTAAAAAGGAACAACAAGTCCTTCTTCCTCCTGGGAGCAGAAAATGTTGCCAGGTTAGGACACGGGGACCCCAAAGGCCAGAGTACCTTCAGGCCACAACCAGTAACTGATCCCTGTGGGCCTGATACTGACACCATTATCTCCATTAGCTCTTGGGAGCTGAGAAACCTTCTCGGGCTGTTTTGCCCTTAAAGCTCAGGAGATTCACCTTTGCTTATTCTTTCCCAAGCTTTTCAAAGCCAGGCCCTATGTGCACTGACTAATGATGGCAAGATTTAGTGCAGAGCAGACCGTGCGGCCGTCACTACAAAGCCTGGTGCTTGCCCCACATGAGGAGCTGTGCAAAAGCAGAGAGATCCTTGTGATCTTTTGCACAGGTTTGGCTTCTCCAAGCACAAACCTGCAGGGCAAGCACAGCAGAGGGGTACTGCACAACTGCCGGGTGGTCTTGCTGCTCACTCTTTGGCCTCCTTCCAAAGTCAGCCAATTTACAATTTACCACACTGTCAAGAAGAGGAATTAGATGCCTTGCTTAGAGATTTATATTTATTCTAATTAAAACCCCCCCAAAAAACCAACCCAGTGACTGCTAAAAATGTGTAAGCCAGTTAAACACACTTTATAAAACCTTACAACAATAATACACTTTTACTGAAACAATCACAGGAGCAATTTCACCTGTACTTACTGTCCAGTCATCTGAGCACAAACAGCCCTGAGATTTATGTGCGAGTAGAAACATAATTTCTATTATCTCCGACATTAAACTTGGCAATGGAAAATCCCATGCCTGGAGTGCAAAATCAATTTCAATAACCAGAATAGCAAGAAGTCAAAGGCAGAACTTGGAAAGGACATGAGTTTCTCAAATAGCCAGCCGGTTTTCTTTATAATGGGGATGCCACTGGGATAGGATGGGATCGGCAGTTGGATATTCTGGCTAGATTTTCTCTCTCAGCATGAAATATTGCTGTAGCTACATAAGGCTGGTTCTGGACCACAGTAGTGGCTCTCAAACTTTGTTTTCCCTGTCAAACTCCACACTTGGGGCATATGTGACAGAAGAGAAATGACCGAACGGCAGCATTTAAGACTGCTTTACACTGCATCCAGACCTGAAATACAGCTGGGCCCAAATGCTGTCCCTGAGGCAGGACCGGGCACATCAGAACAAGATGTGTTAAATCCTACAAGGGGTAATCTGCCCCCCATCCCAATCCCCACCCCAGCAAAGGCGCCTTTGTGAGAGGTTTTCTGGACAACAGAGTAGGGATACGGGTAGAGCTCATCCTGCCTTGGAGAAGGCAGACGAACTAGATAACCTGCCAAAATCCATTCTCATCTGATTTGCTGCAATTACAGGACATTGCCTTAAACCTGACACACAAGGCTCTAAATCTCTTCCCACTGCGGAGGTTTGAGGGTGACAGAGAGGAGCATTGCCATAACTAACAACTTTGAATATTGCCAGCAAAATACCAGCTCCCTATCTAAGGTCACCCCAAACTGCCATATTCTACTTTGGAGGCAAGACTCAGCTTGCCAAGCCGTGATGCTACAGGCACCTGTATCCAGGGTTTGCACCCAGCTTAGATGTGATAGCATGAGTTCCATAGGTTTCTAAAGTCATAATGGCATTCCTAGAAGTATCAGCTGCAGATGAGGAAAGCTGCAAGCACAAGTTTAGAAGCATTGTTTTCACATGCTTTTATTTGTGCATTCTCTTCTAGGACCTCTTTATTGAGGGCTATTTTACAGAAAGCTGGAGTGACAGTACTGCTGAACCATGTGCTCAGATCCTCATATGCTTCCTTGTGCAGGCAGAGCTCTAGCTGCCCTCTCCCTCACAGCCTTTGCTTTCCAGGGAGTCATGTCAGGTTTTAATCCATTAGTCCACCCTCTGGGAATAAAGACAGGCTGGTGCTAGGACAACTTTGCCCTGTAAAGGCTAAGCTTTTGCCCTCCATTGCAAACAGGTTCCCCCCCTGCAGTGAATTCAAGATTCAAATGCAAAAACATTTCATTTCAACGTTTATCAGAAGAGACAGACAAGGGATAGCACATACAGACAAAAAACCCTTCTAAAAGAGGCAGTAAAAAAATTAAATGCCATCTTCAGTGCAAGAATATTCACAAGTCACAAAGAGCTGAGCCTCTGCCATGAACTACAATCAAGAAGAAATGAACCCAAGGCATGAACCGCTCTCCTGGCTCCCCTCACTCATGTCTGTATGATAACCAACAGCCAGTGCTGCAGAAAAGGAGAGAGACTCCTGAGTGATCCTTCCTAATAGATTCGTCTTTTATCATGTTTTCATGACCTTTGTAAAAGGCAATTTAAATTCTAATTGTCCTGTGAGCACCACAGGAATCAATTAGTGACAAGAGATGTTAATTGTGCAGACTGGGAGGAGGCATTGCTAGGCTGCTCAGCTTCAACACGGGGTTAAGAGCCCAGGGGAATGCTGGGATGGCTGGGGCTTTAATCAGTCCTCCCTTTTTAATAGTTTCCATGTTGTGCTGCAGTTGTCAAGGTCCATTAGTCTTCTGGAGCACTGAATGAAGCAGTGGCAACCCCTCCATCCCTGCACTCCGCAAGCACACGCACAAAGGATCAGAACGAACTGCCATTGAGAAAGCAAATCCTAAAACCTCTTTCTCTTTTTGTTCTTGCTTCCCCCTCCCTACAGACCCTGCGTAGAAATCAGGCCTTGGGCACTGGCTATTGCAAAGGAAATCCTTAATGTTGGTGGGCTGTCAGGGAGGTGAGCCTGGTCCTGCCCTCTGAAGCTCCAGTTTGAGCTGTCTAGGAAAAGCAAATGCTCCTATTTTAGTCCCAGGGCACAGCGTTTCTCTCATGAAGATGTGGCTCTGCTCAGACTGTCCCTTGAAACGCCAGACAAAGGTCAGGCTGAACACCCAGACTACACAGACATGGCTGGGGAAAATTTTGCTGAGCCACAGCGAGAAGATGTGGCCCAATAGTCTGGCCCATCCTGGCACAGGGACCTCTCAATAAAAGAGGACAGAATAAAAGGCAGAAATAATCGAGTGCCCCCTGAGATACATTACTTGTTACCTATTTCTTGTCAGGTGAGAGGGGTGCCACCTTGTGCCTGTACCCCTGGCTGGCCAGCAGCTGTGCACAGGGACACTGTGCTGTGGTTCAGGGGTCCTCAGCATCGCCACAACACATCCTATTACTTCATGCTAGGAAAGCTTGTGCTGTACATCCAGAATGGTGAAATCCCCCAGAAATAACCCCACCACCACCATTTTCTATTAAATACCACTGTAGACCATTATGATCACCTAAACCCCCCTTAGTTATCCATTTAGCCAACCATCAACCATAGAAGTTCCCTTGAGCAGGTGCCATGCCTGCCCCTGGAGAATCTGTGCTTTGCTTTGTATGGAATTCACACTTCAAAAATCTCACTCCCAGCTCCCCACCACTAGGGCTAAGGCCTTCACAAAGACAGGAGAAAGGCACGTATCCTTCCTTGTAAATGAGTACCTGATACAGGGAAAAACTGCAGCATAAAAGCTAAAGTGGTGTTAGTTTGTGTGTCAAGTCTGTATTTGCACTCCCTCATTCTCACAGTCATGTATTAGCTCCAGAACCTCAACTGGATGATACCAAAGAGCTGCATTTGACCCCAGGCTCAGTCCAGCTGTGTTCTTTCTAATCTTCTACCTTCAGCCATCTGCTCCTTCAGTCAAAGCTCTTGGTATTTCTAGGCTCAGACCCCACAGCCATGGCCAATTTCTGGATTTCTTCTCCAACCCTGGCCACAGATATTACACTTCTTTCCCCCTATTCCCAAACATTTAGTCCCACACCCCTTCTCCCATCCCATGGCACTGACCTTGTTTTAGCCAGAGTGTTGTTCAAACTGGGGAGGTGTCCAAAGGCTGCCACAGCTCTTTCTTGCCAATCTCTTTCCAGATGATGTCTGGTATTTCTCTGACTCCGTAACTCACTATTTGCTGCCATTTGAATAACTCACTGCCTTGAGGATCCCACATTCAAGCTTTCTTCCCTGCAAATACAAGAGGGGGTTAGCACAGCTCCTGTCACACCCAACCTACGCCAGTCACAGGGTATTGCTGCAGCACATCACAGCACACTCTCCAGGTCCCCACAGGGCTCTGAGTGTCCCAGGTAGGCCAGCCATCAGGACTGGAGAAAGAACTCAATGATTCAAAGGACTTCATACTTGATGCTTTAACTTTCTACAACACACCTGGCCAAAGGCCCAGAGTCACCCCACCCATGTGTAGCTGGGTTGCCAGCGAGGCTGCTAAGAGCTGAATTACTTTTCATCTCTATGTCTACAGAAAAGGCTTGAAGGTGCTTTGGTTAGGCAGGAAGAATCCACTCCACCAGCATCACCGGTTCCACCTCTCCCCTGCCTCAAGCCAGTAAGAGAGTAAAACTATCTCTGGTACTTTCACCTCCATAGCAAAATCTCACCAACCACCTCTCTTGGAACTGTTTATTCTCAGGTTTGAGATTACCTGAGAGATCAGCCTCTTCCCCAAAGTGCTCCCACTCCCAGTGCTTCACTAGGATATTTAATTACTTCTGATTCTGCCTGAAGCAGAGTAAAAGGTTTTTCTCGGCAAATGCTTTTCTTGGGAATGCTCTCCCCATGGACACAGACTAATTTATTTTTTTACATTCTTTATCAGCCTCTGGAATTGGAGGAACCATTTTTCTAAGGAGCACTGAGTGTGCTGGGAATGTCCTGTGTGATGCACCACCATCATGTATCCCAACCAGAATATTGTCATTTTTGAAACCAAGTTTTAGACACCTGACCAAGAAGAAAGGAGAGAGAGAACCTGAGCCTGTGAAAGTCTCAGGACTTCTGCTCCCTGGTGGTGGCACCAGACCCAAGAAAGAGATCCCTGTAACTCATGAGCTTGAAGATAAGCATAGATTTAGCTACCTGTAATTTGGAAGAAACAGTTAAACTACTTACAAAGGAGAACGCCTCCATACAGATTTAGGTCTGATGGCAAAACTGCTATGCAGAAATTCCTCCCTTAAATGCTCTCAGAGCAAATGTTGTTAATGGTTCAGCTCACGGTTTCCAGAATTTCTACTATTTTTATTGCAAATCCCACATGCAGGAAGTTTTCTGAGGGCAGAAAGCCTCAAGCACACTGGCAGGATGCTAGATGGAGGACAGCCTAGGCCACAAAGGTTGCTTAGGGACTAAGTAAACCTGAGAAAACATGTGGTGTGGCCAGGTTTGAGACTCAAACCAGAGGGGCAGCAAGAAGCCTGGCATTTGCATCTCACTGAAACATCTGAGACATCTCCTTCCCTCCACAGGGAACCCAGAGCTTCCCATCAGCACAATGGACTTGTGTGGCACGAATGGGAAGAAAAACTGGCAGGTGCGAAGCGCAGTGCCCATGTAAGGTTCCATCCCTTGCCAGATAGTCCTTTCCAGCTGCCACATCCATTTGCCTGAGCAGTGGAACAAAGCCAGTTTCACTCCCACCATCTTTATGAAATAGAATTAGCAATTTCTCTACTCATTCTCTGCCCAGCGCATCTACAAAGCCTTTTTTGAATTTCCATTAAAAATAATAATGCATTTCGTTCTGCTTCACAAGGCCCATTGCTCACCTGCCCACATCTCTTTCAGACTCCACTAGTCTTCCTTTCTTTCACCAGCGTAATCGTTTTATGCTCTCATCTTCTCCTTCCATTATTTGGGTGATTGTGGACACAGTTTTATTGCTGAGATTTACAAAACAACTCAGTCAACCCTTACATAGCAGACCTGATATGGCTCTAGAAAGGGGAAGGAATGACTGTGTAATTTGGTCCCCGCACCACACACGTGGCTCTGGAGATAGAGCTGATCAGTCTCAAACCTGACGGGGAGGTTCATTACTTGAGCCCCACGTTGCAGAGCCCAGGGCTGGTAGACAAAGCACTAGACAGACTCCTAGCAGAGCTGGAAGTGAGTTTGTTCTGGTGCATTGGTTTCTCCGCAAGGTTTGATGTCCTCATGCAAAATTAGCATACAGTAAACCCAATCTTTTAAAACCAAACAGGAAAAAAATGCCCTCAGAAGGACCACAACAGAGAGAATTAAAATAGGCTCGTACATCAAGAGATTCCCTGAGGCATCAGTTCCCTGTGCCTAGGGACCAGCTGGGAAGAGAAACTCCCTCTGGAGGCTGCTGATGTCTTCCTCCGCTTTCTGAAAAGGAGGAGGACGACGGGCTCGCTCGCTCTTCCTTCTCCACTTTATTCATTCACCAGCATCTGCATTGCGTGCTAACACAGTCTGCACTATCCCCGAACATTCAAGGGAAGGCAGGAGGAGCTCCAGTCAAACCTACAGGCTCAGCAAAGGCTGCATTCACAGCTCAGAGCAACAGAAAAGCCTCATGTGTAAGCTACTGTCATACAGAAGCTGATGTAAAGAGCTGCCAGAGGAAATCTTTTTCCTGGCACAGCAACTTCTAATGCTTCCATAAATCCAAGGAATTAGTCTGCATATATTGTAACATCTAATCTGCTAATAAGATGTACAATGTACGTGATACGTGTACATGTAATAGATATCATATACATAGCTGTTGTTATCACAAAAGATGATATAGTGTATCATACATATGTACACCATATACCTAATTACTAGACATCACTCCAGACATATCTGGTTTTGCCTAAGCCTTTATCTTCAGCATTTGCTGAGTACGCCTCAGGGGTCCTGATTTTCCTAATCCTAAATGTAATCTTTAACCTTCATTTTAACCCCTCAGAATTGCTGCCCTGAATGCCTCCTGTGATGCTGTTACTTATTCACAGTTAAAGACAGCATTATTTCATCAGCCTATCTACCTCTTGCTCTCCTGATTCTCTCTATTCACAAGCAGCCTTGCTTCTTTCCTTTTTCTATTCCCCTGGAATAGCCTGTAATGGCTCCCCCATGGATCCTCACTACCCACCTGTCTCGGTCCAAGCATGATGGTTGGAATCGGGTGCCTTGCTGAAAGCAGTGACTGGTGGCTTTCATCAGCTGAACTGTGCTCAAGGCAGGTGCTAAAGCTTCACCAACTTTTGCCTTTTTTCTCCTCTGCTGCTACAAGAATGATCCTATAAAAAGAGGAGAGAGGCCCAGGTTTGGGTACCTTCAAAATCACACCAGATCCTACACCTCAGCAACCAAACATCTCTTTGACCAGGCACATTAGAAGGAAAGAAAGAGAGTGAAAAACAAGTAGCAGTTATGAGAACTGGGCTCCAGAGAGAGGCCGACAAGTCAGGAATTTCATTTGCCAAGTAGGAACTTAAACTGATTAGCTTTTAATAGCCTAGAGTGAATGTTGATACCAATTTGACTTAAAAAGCTGCTATTATTTTTCAAAGCCATTTTCTCCAGCTGCCAGAAAATACAGTCGCATTCAAAAGCTACAAGAAAACATATCAACTTTCAAGCAACTGAGCCGCAGCCAAGTTCCCTTGATGGCACCTGGCATTGACCACATCGGAACTGGGCTGTCAGAGTACAACGACCTGCCCTTCCAGCAACAGGCCTTGACCACCCAACCTGGCACCAGGCATGCTCACAGGCATCTCTAACTTTGCTAGCTCCAGGCCAGCACTCAGCAGATGACTTACAAAGTCATGGCACTGAGTTCTACAAGCCACTGAGTCCAGCAGCAAAAATGCTTCTTGCATCAGATCGTTGTAGCCAGTACCAAGTCCATATAGCCCTGAGGTTGCATATATAACTGAGCCTCTTGCTGGAAAAAACAAGAAAAATTGGATCTCTCAGCACCAACTTGGACCATTTCCAACTGGGCTGAGGGGGAGACTGAGAACGGAGCTGCCACAAAGCAGCCAGTGGAACAGATCCAAGTGTGTGAGAAAGCCACATGAACAGACCAAATCCTACTGGGCCAAGCACTGGCTGCGTTCTGCTCTCCCAGCTCCCACTGATGGCAGGGAGAAGGTTACATTAACTTGACCATGACAGATGGTTTAGGATTTGAGAGCTGGGATTGCATTTCTGAAAGGCTTTTTCTGACAGTCACTGTCCAACTTGTTCAAAGACCATCCACTCACGTAACAGAAAGAGTTGACACAAGCCCCACGAGGCAAAGATACTGGTTGCTGACCACACTGTCATGTTTTCCTTTCAAAACCTCAGTTTGAGGAAACAAAAGGAAAAAGCAAGAGAAGGAATTGTGGTAGCCACCATTTTAGCTCTCCATGAGCCACATGACAGCTCACAGGGCAAACATGAGTCTCTACAGCTTGATACGAACAGTATGAGTCTAGAGCTGAGGAGCATGTCTGACTCCCATCTTCGCTGGACTGAAAACAAAGGGAAAAAATAAGACACAGACTAGCACACTACATCAAGTCTCCCCGACACAGAGGGAACACCAGGGCTGTCTCCTCTGCATCAGGCTGTGGTGAAGTAAACACAAAATGCCAGCAGTTTCTAGCAGAGTTCTGGAAGAGATGTTAATGTCTCCCAGCAAGGCAGACAGAGCTCCACCAAAGCATCCAGATGGCCACGCAGAGGAGGGAGCCTATTAGAGCTGGACAAAGACCTAAGCTTGGCAATGTCTGAAATAGCCCTTCCAGAAGCTGAAACACCCAACCTTCTTCTGGAAACACTGGAAACCAAATTGCAAGGAAATGTAAGCACAGGGAGTTGACACAACCTCAAATAGCAGTTGACCTTAAAGCTTCTTTTACTTATATCGATACAATTGTTAGAAGCGGAGGAGCTTTCTGGGTTGCTGTCCCTTCAGTAAGCGGTACATCCTTGATAATGTTCTTAACATTAGCATACATTTCCAACATTTGCCAAGGAATCCAACATTTTGCTAGGAAGTCATGAGACCTTGCTGTTTGGGAGGGGAAAAGTGGTGTGGTATAAAAGCCCTAGCTGAACCAACTAGATTAGAGGCATTCAGGTCTCTGGTGGAGGTGAAGACAGCAGGCATCTCTATTAAAAAATCCATAGCCTTCTCACACTGCGCTCTCATGGTGGAGAAACCTGTTACAGCAAACAGGGATGTAATTAAAATGTAGTTTGTACATGTGTGCGGGAAAATGTGCTCACAGATTGACACCATGGAAAAACAAGATGTGATGTGGAGCTAATGGAAGGAAACAGCTCACCGAGGAGAGAGAAGATTGTTTTAACAGTAACAGCCACTGGGTGGTAGAGTCTGCTACCAAGAGATGTGGTCAAGAAGGCACTGCGGCAAAGAGCCAGCAGTGGTTTAGGTAGACTGGCAATGGTGCTAATGCCAGGAAGTCCTACAGGTGCTGGAGGTCAGTTATACCCCAGTGGTCCCTCTCAGCCCCACTTTCGTGGTTTATACAAAAGCAAAGCAGGGAAAGCATGTGCTTGGTCAAAAGGAGCAAAAAGGGTTATGCTGAACCTCCAAATTAAACTGATGCAAGATGGGCAACACCCAAATCAGTTCCAAGATCAATATTTCTATCCATTTACAAGCATAACAACTTTAGGGAGGTAAGCAGAGTAAATAATTAACCCATTTACAGGGATTTTTTTAAAACAGAAAGAGTCATTTTAATCTCCTGGGTAATTAGCTATGCTGTTGACATTAATCACAACTACAGTAATTATTTGAAGTATTTGATTAATCAATCCAGAGGAAAAACAAAGCTAGGCCAGACTATCCTTGCTGCATAGCCCTGTTGGTCAATCAGTCAATACATAGGTGCTGGCTTTCAGAAATGTGACATGTTTCCTGCTGGGTAGAACATAACGAGTCCTCTGCCTGGCTGGATAGAACAGTTAAGATGGATATAACACTTCAGATGGGGAAGATGCAACCATCATGCTTTCAAACTGACCTAAAGAGTGTTTATTAATGCTAGACTTGCTGAATTGTGATTCTCATCACTTGTGGCCCTCCAGCTACTAAAGGACAAATACAATCACAGGCTTGCATAGCGCTGGTACTACACATGAAAAATACCATTACGCGACAGTGTGTGTCAGCCAACACTGGCAGAGGGCTAAAATTCCTACCCCTTTCCTTCTCGTTCATAATATGAACAGTTATTTCAATTAAAGAAGAATAACAAGCCTAGAAGATGGTCTGAAAATTATTATTATTATTAAAAAATTAGGTTCAGATGTACATTATTTTTTTCTTGCTATTTTTCCTTCTAAAAATCATGTCATAATGGAATTCCAGTTTACAACTCCTACTACTGGTCGCAGTGATCTTCGATCTTCTGCAGTTTTGTTCCCCAAATCAAATTTCAGCACCTTTTTGAGAGTGCCCACACCTACCAGCAGACTGCTGTATGAAAGTAAATTCTCATCTGGTTTCGCTCTGGATTAGGCTGCTGCTTTCAAAAATGCAAATGTTAACTCCCAGAACAAACTTGGCTTGATGATGTTAAGCTTATGTGTAAACTGAAACGCAGCAGACTTTCATTACAAGAGCTCAACCATTTTACAGGATGAAAATTACAAGATGGAGCACATTTTTTAAAACAAATATTGGAACACTCAACCTGTATTTTATTGATTACGTTTCCCCCGTCTAACACTTTTACTGCTGCATACAAATGAAACTAATTTTTCTTTAACACAAAAACTGGAAATGATGAAAAATCATTTGGACTGCTACAACTCTTGCAGGGAATCCGCCTGCCTCGTGGTCACGGGGATGCGAAATCCTGACGTGTGACAACTGAACGTGCTCTCCCCTGAGTACAGCCCAGGTGAAGAACAGGCTTTCCTGTGTGCACACAGGACACCAGACTGTCACACCAGGGAGAAACACGCTCCCAAACTTTTTGTACAGAGACCCCTCGCACGCAAAGCCTGGAGATTCCCACTTCAGACTAGAGAACACCCTGCAGGAGGAGAGGCGGTGTCTGGGACAAGCCAGCACATGCGTGCTCTTGGTAACATCAACCACTCCAAGTTTTCAGTCTGCTCCTCAAGCAGCGTATTTCTTACATCTGGCATGCAAAATACTGTAACAGTGAAGAACGTCCCATTTTGATTTAAATGAATGCATTTATTTCCAAATGGGAGACCGTAAGTTAAACAAACACATTTCTCTCTTTGCACATGAAAGCATTGTTTTGTCACAGATGTACAGTATAATACATTTATTTTCTCAATTGTTTTGTATTTGTAAGGCACTGCCAGTTATTTGGATGGGTTTGTAAGGATGAAGCAAATTGCTCTGTGGGGCTCTATTCAGGGAACATAATATTCCCACAAAAGCACCATAATTCTGCATGCAGCAACACAAACTACCACGACATTGCAGCAGCTGGCAGGGTGGATAGAGTTAGCATTATCAAAACCAGCATGACAACTCTACTCCAAAACCCCCTTACATGCATAAATTAATGATGAATGTACATTGATTAACCCCCACCCGGAATCCAAGGAACCCTGCCTTCTCCGCAATATAACTTTGAACCTCACCATGGTTATTTTGTCAGTTCACAGGGCCTGAGGAGCACTTCAGCTTCTTCTTGAATGGCATTGGCCTTGCCCAAGCCTCTTAAGCCCTGCTTGCACAAGCGCGCTGGGGAAGATTACAGCCTGTGCTACAGCCCCTAAGCCACGGGGAACAGCCAAGAACACAGAATGGTGTTAGTGATGTGCCAGGCGGTGCGTTCGGGGAGGTCCGACACACAGAAAGCTGGGAGGAAAGAAGATCCTGCCAGGGACCACATCTGTGTTTCAGAAGTGAGATACTCATCTGTACCTGTCCTTCTGACCGTGTAACTCCCTTCTCCAGGCACGCAGCCTGGCGTAACAGGCTATCACAGACACACTTTATGGTTTTCATCACAACTACAACAGGGTGTAAGCACGCACAGGCTCAATGGACATTGCTGCCCCAACCTTCTCAGGCTTCTCCATCCATTTGCCAGCTTCCTACGCAGCTCCTTCTAACCAGTTCCCACCTGGCACACTCCAGCTTCCTGAAACTTGACCACAAAGGGCATTCCTCCCCATCTTTAAGTCCTTCTGATTACAGAAGAAATGGGTTTAACAAAAAATATCCCTGCGGTTTCCTATGTCAGTTGATTTGACCTCTAATTAAAGGCACATCTTCACTTAGTGACCAGTTTCTGTGGGTCATCTGTGGAGCTGCTTAAGTCAGGCTTCACTTTGCATACTAATGGCTCTTCTTAGCCTATGAATATGCTTTTGGGTGCTGCTTCTGTTGTCATATACCAGCTCAGCTTGAGCAAACCCCACACAGCCTAGTTTATATGAGCAGGTGCACTGAAACTGAGCAAGAGAGGAAGAATCTGTGTCAGCAGGAATATCAAGAGAGGAGCAGGGGAGGGGGAAGAAAGTCCTTAAAGAAACAACCTTAAAGAAACAACCAGCACTTGCTTTACACACATCATCTCCTACAAACACAAGAGCTGGATGTTCTCTGAGGAGGTCTAACAGTGATCAAAACACTAACTTTAAGGTCTGGTCCCTACCGGAATCCTTTATCCAGCTACCTAGAAGTTATTTGGAATCCCAAGGTTCTTCTAAGCCCATGTGCCCTTCCCATGTTTGTATGCAACATCATTTGCACCTTCTCTTGATGCAGCCACAGCTCATGACCTCACAAAATTTACTACTTACAGTACTGAAAGATAATAATAAAGATAATGCAGAAAGAAATCTGGGCTGAAAAGAAATCTCAGCTTTCTAGACATCTTGCAGGATCATTTTCATTTTGATCAGCGAGCTCTATTTGTGGAAGACAGAAAAGTGAACACATTGAGTGGTGATTACATACAGCAACCTAACGATGGCAACATTGATCTTGTGGTACCTCGTGTACCAGTGCGGAACATCACTGGAAGAGACAGAAGAAAAGGAAGAGCCCTGCAATATATTGCTGTGCTCCCTATTAGACCAGTAGAAATCCTGCTGGCAGAGTCCTGAGGGAGGTCTTCAGAGTCTGCCTTTGTTGGAGTGCAGGGGTGGCAGAAAAAGGCAGTGTCACTGTAACAGAACATAGCTCTTTCAAAACACTCTTCAGCTCAGTTCTTTGAGCTCTTTGCAAAGGTGAGTCAGACCATTATCCTTGTTTTGCACACCTCCATGTGATTTACCCAAAGTGACTTACCAAAAATGAGCCACCCCTCAAGATGTCCAGCCCATCTTTTCCAATTCACAGCCTGTCATTCATCAAGCTGCAACAACAGATCCCCTGGAAGGCAGCAGTCCCTGACCACTGAGATGACAGTGAGCAAACCCCATGAAGAGCACGGGAGCTGGGATGATTTTCCTGCTTACCTGAGTAAATTCTAGAGATGCCGTTCACACAAAAAGCTGTCAGAGGCAAAAGCACAGGGCAGCCCGTGTGTGTCAGCATCCCTGCTGGACCAGGAAGGCGGTGCCAGAACTATCCACTGGGCTGATCCCACTGCCAGTTACAGCAAAGAGATTAATTACATAGAAATAATTCCTGTAGAATAATTCCTTCCTTTGCTAGCAAGGTGGATGAGGGTGTGGCAGAATCAGGTCAGCTAAAGGTATTCATCAAATTCAATTACACTGGACCAGTGGGGAGCAAGGGAGAAGAAGTAGCCAATGTGGCTGGCTGGAAGCACAAGAGCAGGTGAAAAAGATTTACAAGGAGATTTGAAGTAATAACTTCTCAGAATAAGGCAGCAATTGGAATGAAATACACCGATATCATGTGGCAATCAATACGGATTGAAAATGTGTCAGTTTTACAAAACACCTCCCCATTTCAAAGTGGATCATTAAGAAATAAAATTTAAAAAAAAAAAAGGTGAAACTATTCACTGCAGTTAAACCACTTGAAACCGAAGCTTGCTTTATTTCTGGAGTTAAAGTTATTACTTGACTTCATGTCTGAAATGAGCAAATGGAAAAGAAAACAAATCATCCACACGGCACTGAACTCAGCACCACTGTTTTTCTCCGGGTGACCGCTAAGGGTCTCTCTTGCTTAATACGGGCCACAGCAGAGATTTTTCTCCCTCTGTCACGATGTTTTGTCATCCAAATTCATCCCTTCCCTCATCCATGCTACCTAACCACCCCACAGGTCCCCAGGACACCAAACCACTAACACCTCACATCATCTCCTCTCACCAGTCTTGAACCAAGTGGTTAATGACACATCTTTGTGGGGTTTTATGTGCATGCAATCCCACTCCCAACCTCTCCTGGGCAAACAGAATACAACAATGGACACTGTCCATGATCTGTCTGCATGGTCAGGGTCAGGACATCTGTACGTGCCTGAGATACGTGTACACATGGGCCAAACATGCCTCATTGTAGATGCAAACACATCCTTGCCTCCTGGAGGCTGCAAGCACAGTGTGATACCAGATTTCATGGAATGGATTCTCGCCTCGCGTGTCTGGATGCAAGGACAACAAACGAGAATGCCAGTGGTCACAAAACATGAACTATAAGTAACTGGTAGGTAATTATGGAGGGATGTGTCTGTGTGGCTCGGCTCCAACATCAACAGAGGGAAGAGCTCTGCCTATTGAGTCATCAGCAGCATTTCCGTCCAGCCCTTGGGTTTTCCTGACAGGTCTCCCCTGTGAGTTACTGCCCAGGCCACTGTGGCTGAGCTCATAAAGCTGCTGAGCTCACACCCCCAGGGAATGGGGCTCCAGTCCCCCACAGCCAGGAGAAGCTTCCTGGCCACAACCGTGCTCCAAGGACATGGTGCCTCATCAGCCTCTTCATTACAGCAACTGAACACGAACATCATCCCAGTCCCAGTCATATCACAGATGCTTCAGAGACACCGTGCCATAACCAAACAAGGGCTGCTCAAGTCACACAAGAGTTTCATAGCGCCCACTATATCCACAAGCCCCAAACTGTCCATAGCCTGAGTGGCCCCATGTAGGAATTAAGTCAGCACCTCTTTGGTGCTGTCAAAAGGACAAGAATTTGGCTAATGAAACATTGCTAAATGAGAAGAAGACATCTCTTATTCAGAGACCAGATACCATTTTGAACCTTTATGCATTTTGATACCATTTGTTGTGCCTCTGCAGTAGACAAGGCTATCTGAATTCTTCCACACTTACTTCATTTCTGCTATTTGCTATAGAAAGAGATGGACTTTTCATTCACTTTGCTGTTTATCCTGCTGTTTCTCTTCTTTTTCCATTCCTTTCTTGCTCCCACGCTTTGTTTCTACTACTGCCCCCATCCCTTCCAACAGAGCTAAACAGTGAACACATGCTGATCTGTCTATTCCACCTAATTCCCCACTATCATTTTCTCTCAGCAGATTTGTTAGCCCCATAAAATAAGTCACTAAAAGGTTTCCGATGACAAGTGGGACTTGGGCCTCTGAAAACCTCATTTCACTGGACCAGGTGCCAGATCACATGAACGAGTTAAATCAACTGGTTTGATGGGGAACGGAGGGTATCTGTCAGTGCTCTGCAGTAAAGCATCTGCTCAGCTGGCCACGGGCTTTTCTGTATGACTGTGGTAGCACCTTCACATCTCTAATAGAGCTAGAGCCCCAGCAGTCATTCTCCAGGCCTGCAGCACATCTGAAGACATTTCTGAGGACCAGATAAGAGGAAGCTGAAAAGTTCAGCTTCAGAATTGCATGTGTCTCTGAAACAATAAATGTTTTGAGTGATCAGCATTTCTAGGCAGCGAAACAAATGAGTGTTTCCATTCCCGGGGGAAGGGGGAAGCAAGCAAACTCCACTCCTCTATTCCGTAGCGTACAGGAAATCTGAGTGATTGATGGCAGTAGAGAAGGGAAATGCACATTCAGCTTATATTTCCAATGTAAATGACTTGCCACCTCACCCCTCTGCTTCCTGTTCCTTCACACACTCCCCACATGCCGGCTGATATCTGTAGCGTGTGTGCATCAGGGAGGAAGAAAGGAAAAAGGACAATCCTTGTTAAACTGCTTCCCTCCACCCAAATTCAAATGAGCAAAGGTAACACCTGCAAAAACAAAGGTCAAATAGCTGTTCATCCCTGAGCTCTTTTGGCTCACAGACACAGTGTGGTGACAGGGATGGACCAAAGAATCCTGCAGCACAGGACCCCACTAAAAGGCAGCCATCTGTGTCAGGTGCAGCAGGCTGGCCCCTGCTCTTCCAAAATTTCTCCTCACATTACAAAGGTCAAAATGGTAAGCAGCGAGGCTTTTTAAGATGCGGCACACCATTGGAGGGATCTGTCCAGTTCACAGGGATGCTGAGACGCAGCGATTGCCAAGGCAAGAGAACAAACCCAGAGGAAGGCAGCGAACATCCGCTGGCAGGAGGCGTGCCCCTGTTCTTTCCCAGGCAGCTCAGTGAGAGGTGCTTATTTTTACAAAGCAGGCTCTGAGATCTTAAAGAACCCATGTTGTCGTGGTGCCCTAAACCAATGAGTATGTGACCTACTCGTTCCCACTCTGTCCCTTGACCTTTTCCCATAGCATTCTCCACAGGCATCACATGAAAAATAGCCCTTCTCAGTTCTCCAGAGGCTTTGGAGACAGCATCAAAGCTCAGTGCTTATAAACAATTCCAGCTAGGCCAAAATGCCATTCCAGCATCAGGGGGCTCGGGATTTGTAAGCCTGTCACAAGGAATTGGAGGGAGAGGGGGCAGGGGAGAGGCAGCATGTGCTGCCAAGAGAAGGGGGAAGCGAGGTTGGAGGGAGAGGCAGCATGTGCTGCCAAGAGAAGGGGGAAGCGAGGGCCAGGCAGCTGGGGTGGGAGGTGAGCTCCATGAAAACCCCAAAGGCTGAGATCAGATTCATCCTCACACCTCAGAGGCTACGCAGGATCTCTTTTTGCCTCCTTCCTTATTACAGAGAGCTTGCGAGCTCTCGGAGCGTGGAAGTAATTTACTGCATTGATCCCTCTGCCTAATCTTCCTCTTCTTTCCTTCCTTCTCTCACCTTGTGCATCCGCTAACACGCCAGCATACATCCTGGAGGTAAATTTACAGGCCAGGTGGAGACGGGGAACTCGACAGACTGCAGAGGGACAGTCCTTAAGCATCAGGACTAGTTATTGGTTGACTCTTCAGGATTTGACAACAAAATAGCAGCTGGGCAATGAATACCTACAGGAATCCCTGTCAGCTCCCTCTGGTGTCTCACACCATCCCTGGCACACTCCTACTTTTCGCTAAAAGGCTGAGAAAGCTTCAACTGTTCCCAGTTTTTGTGTTTCCTCCTATCTCCAGATCTAGTTTCCCTTGGCAATGGCTGCAGACACTCCTCGAACACCTAAAAAGGAAACACTGCAGAAGGCACTCCATAATTGAATGAGACTTTTCCTCAACCATCATTTTATTCTTCTGACTTCAACCCAATCTTCATTTTTCGCATACTTGTTCATTTGACCTCCTGGCTGTGTGCTATTCCTACCACAGGCTACAGGCAAGGCCTTCAGTTGGGCAATCCAGAGCAAAGGCTGTTTGAGGACTAATTACAGTTCAGGGACCATATTCCCTTGTTTCAGTGTGCTACTGTTACCATTAAAAGACAGACATACAGAAAAAAAAAGAAGACAAGCCACTTGTAACCATCTCCTAGCACACCACCACCTCCCCTCGATAGTGCATGGAGCTTCACCGTTGCTCAGACTGGTGCAGGCTGGAGACCTCCCCAAGCCTGGTCCGACACTCTGCTCCAGCCACCCCAACAGAGCTCTCAGGCACAAGGTCTTCAGAACATTGTCCCATCCGTTGGCATTGTGTGCCTCCTGCCATCCCCACTCTCTGCCTGTCTCCTTTCGCTGTGCTCCTGCTCTCTCCTCTTCCCAGCCTCATCAAAACGCGCTGCCTCTCCAGCCACATACCACCTTCCCTCCAGCTCCACCACTCCAGTCTGGGTCACGTACTCCACAGTACAGCCCAGCAGCCAAGGAAAATGGTTTTAATGTCTGAATACGTGGAATGGTGCTAGTTGCAGCCGGGCAGGTTTGTGTTTGGCTAGCTCTTACGTGGTAATAGGGACGTTGCACTCTTGCAGGGCAACAATTTCAGTCCCAACAAGGAAACTGGATAATTACAGAGAAAAGCAGCAGGCACTTCAATCATTCCTACTTTGTGTCAGGTCTTTTAAAATGTCATTGAAAAGAAATGGTGGGATAATGAAGGCCTTGACTCACTTTCAAAGCACCTGACAGGACAGCCAAGAGGAAGCAACAAGGTTAGGAGGGCTACATCATCCTTCCTGGGGACTGACCCTAGAGGGTGTGAGATCTGGGACAGGATGGTATGATCATAGGATGGCATAAAATAGAAACACAGTCATGTGAATTCTTTTGCTGTAGATGTCTCCAATTTAAGAACAAACCTCCTGACTTTACCTGGGTTGATCTTGTTCATTTTGTATTTTACTTGTGGCTCTTCTTCACCATTTTCCCTTTTATATAGCATCAGAAAAGCATTAACTCATGACTTTGTTCCATTCCACTGACATAACTGCTTAAATATCCTTCCTGATGTTTTGACATATATCACTTGGACAGACACTTAGAAATTTAAACCATGGAAGCTGGAGGACGTTTTAAAAAATTAGAAAATATGTGGACAACTCTTGTGTTATTTTAACAATATGAAGACTCAACGCTTCTGTAACTCTGCCAGCAAATGCAGAAAAATATGTGCTTACGCTGCACAAATATAAAACTGAGCACACTGATTTGTAGACATAAACCACACTTTTACTACACACTGAGCACACACATGCTATAACCCCCACCTTCACAAACACACATTTACAGCACATAAGGAAGGCACAGGTTATTTGCAGTGCAAAGAACCTCTTGTTTCTAATGACACCAAAAGCCTGGGTACCGAGGGAGCAGACATACAGTGAGCATGCAAACACAATATCCATTCATTCCATGTACCAGAGATTTAGGTCGACCAAATTAAGAATTGCACCTGTATATCCATTTAGAATAAATTGGACATCAGCAAATGTACAACTGCTGTGAAAGGAAATAATATATCTGATGCACTCAAAAAACACCCTTAATTGTTCAGTCTAGAAAACAGGAAAACAGAACAATTAAATGAAATGACACACACATATGCACTGTATGTGTACAAAATGTACGCTGGTGAAAGCACAATGCCATAAACAAACACAGTATTCCCAAAAGACTTATCCATACACTAATGTTGTGCTCAAATGCACACAGGCAGATCTTTAACCATATGTTCACCTGCACAAATATATATCAGAACAACAAAAGCCCATTGCACATAATAAGGAGCCCAAAATGCACACTTTAGAAATGAGAAACACACTACACAAATACAGAACTCATGCATAAAGATTTTATAGAAAATAATTCATGTCTTAAACGAAGGCTGCATTTAATAAGCCTAATGCACCAGGGGCTGCATTTTACCCTGTAGTTCTGAGCTCACCACAACACATAGAACAGTGGGTCTGAGGTCCCAGCTGGCCCCAACACAGGTTCAATACCTATAATTCATAAACTATGCGTAGGATTCAATCTTCTCCCAGAATAAGCACCTGCATTGCAGGATGTAATTCCCCAGAGCTAGCCTATAACTATATAAGCTACTGTGTCAGGACTGCCATGCTGCTGCACCAGCCAAGAGACCATTTGGAGATTGATTTGCAATTCTCCCATTCCTTCCCCCTGACTAGGGGACCCAGGATTCCAGCTTCTGGGGAGATGGGGGGTAAAATGCTGCAACCTTCACACGGGCATCAATCACCACTGCGCTCTCCCACCTTACTATTTATACAGCCCTCCACAAGTTCCACTTAGCTCCAGCCACAATCTGAGCAATGAAGCAATTGCAGGAGGTGGAGGATAAAGGCATTTTACTCCTCTATATTGCCCAGATAAGACCTCTGATAATTTTACAGTCAGATGCTCAAGTATCTTAACAGAAACAAATGCACCTAATCAAACGCATCAGTGGGCAATGCCAGCCCAGCCAGCCAGGCATGACTCCAGTATTAATCCAAAGCATGAGGCAGAATACACAGCTGCATGCCTGGGCTCCATAAGGTCTAGAGACAGTCTCCCACTTCAGAAAGATTCGCATACAGTTTTGCGAGGAAACACCTTATTCATGTCACCCCTGTTCCCCAGTTTCTGTCCACTACAGGCTAAATGTGAAATCCCAGTGATCCACTGGGGGTCAGATCCTGCCCAGCAGCTAGAGCACTAGACTCCCTTCAGCTGTTTCAAGTTCCCACTTTAGCTGTTTCAGACCCATTTCAGCCGTGGGCACGCAAAGAAATCCTGTGGTACATGGTTCACTTCAGGCTGTTTAGAAGTGCCTGACCTAAACCCATCATAAAGGCTTAGAAACAGCCAGGCACATCCACAGCCTGTTTGCTCCTGCTTCCAGAAATGCCCTTTTCTCTCTGTTGTGATAAAAATCTAGATTTGTTTAGATACAGCTGTCCAAGTTAAGTCACACGAAACGCCACCCATATCTCTCCCGTAGTCCTTCATCAGGGAAATCAGAATCAACACTGCTCCCTTAGCTCTGCTTTGCCAAAAATTACAGTCCCTTCAAGACAGGCTCTACAAATGCTATAAACTTGCACAGCACATCGTATGGAGAAGAATCTCTTCCCACTATCACAGCCCAGCCTAATGGCAGAGTGAAGGGGGAGGCACACTCAGGTTCTGCTTCATCCCCTCCCAGGTGCCTCTGACCAAGCAAAGGCTGTGGAAATCCAGAAAAACGGGGAATGTCTTTCAGAGCTACCCAAAAGAAAAACAAAACAAATCAGGAGAGACTAATGAATAAAAATAACAGACTCTCTGCTTTTCTCCTTGTAATTTCCCCACCCCAGACAGCTGTAATGTAGAAAGTATTGAAATTTAAATCACACCTCAGCCTAACCTCAGCTGACAGGCTGCCGATGCAATAATCTCAGCCTGGCTATCTCCTCTCGGGGAGAACGACAAACCAACTAAAGGAAAGTGATAAATTTTCAATTTTATTTTAAAATATACCAGATGGGAGATTTTATTGGAGTCATAAATATGTCAAAAGCAATGTTGGTGTATGATTGGAGATTGCCCCCACCAAGGGAGCAGCTCTCCCTGTTTAGAAGTGCCATCAGATTCTTAATAAGAGGCTCCAGTTCGACTGCAGCAAAATAGTCTGTATATTAAACCAATTGAATTTCTATTTACCAGACATCTTTTTATTTTCTCTGCCCCCCCTTCCCCAGGTTCCAAAATGCAGGAGAAATGAGGGTGTTGAGGTCAGACTTAAGTGTCACCAGCTTGGGTTCTCATTTTGTTGGTGGAACATGGCTCAAATGTATTTGATTTCTCACCAGTATTTGAAAACTGAATTTCACATCAGCCAATGAAGCTTCCTTTGATTTCCTAGAACCTCAACCAGTTCAACTAAGTTCAGCCTCAGATTTAAACTAAATCAAATTCAAGCCCTTAATCCTAGCCATGGGTCAACCTCAAATTCCGGAAATAGTGCTTGGCCTCAGTCCCAAAATTTCATGCGAGCTAAAACCAGTTCTAAATCCCACCAGCCGCTCCCAGAAATATGAGTTGCCTTTTCCAGCCTCTGCATCTCTCCTCCTCCTCCCGCTGGTGCTGTGACAGATCACAGCAGTCTGACAGGAAGAAGCCTAGTATTTATGCCTTTTCATCATTTCAAAGGTTTTACAGACTGGCTCTACCAGCTACATCTTTGAGCATGTTTCCAGCCTTCCAGTTTACTTAGGAAATCCTCATATTCTCATACCATTAAATTCAAATCAATCAACTCTACCACCATTGATTCCCATCACCACAGAATCTGGCTCATTGAACCCTTGACACTGGAAACTGAATGCAGGGCAAGTGAAAAATAACAATAATCCGTTATTTTATAGTATTTCATATAAATGCTTTGCAGATTTAATCATATAACCATGAAACTGTAACAAGTGTTACAGAATTAATAAGAGATCTGATACATAACATATTACAGAATGATATTCTGCAGTTATAGCCAATCTAACACGGTAATAGCAGAGCAGAGGGGAAGGCAAGAAAGAGGCATAAGCAAAAAGTGACTTTGCATATATTAGCGGTCTATGGTCTTTTTAGACTTAACTTGTTCCTCAAAGTCAAGGGAGTGCTAGATGCTATTTCAGCAGTCTCTCTAACAGATTGATCATTTGCTGTAGAAAGCTTTTAAAAAAACTTTCTGCACATAAACCACCATCAGATACATCTATCACAAAATATCATCCTCCTACCCACAGCCTCCAGTCCTGGACATGCCATTCATTGGTCATGAAGCAGCAGATGCATCAAGACAACCCGAAGCTTTTAGCAGCTTTTTAATCTGAAGGAGCAGATTGAAATAGAAGAATCATACCCATCAGTCTTAAGCTTAAAATATTTTGACTTAATGTACTACACAGTAGGGCTGGCATTCCTCTGGCTTCTGCAGTGTTTTCGATAGGGACTTGTACAATTCATCATTGATTGGCGCAAGGTCAAGGGAATCTGGAGAAGTACAAAAAAGCTGGGAAAGAATTCAGCTCGCAATAAAATGCATTTGACAAAACAGAAACTCATGCTGCGGATATGAAAGAGGATGGCCTGGGTCTAATCTTCCATCCTCAGGAGAGCTCACTGAAAAAGCAGAAAGGGCCAGTTTCAAGTACATTTGAAGCAAACATTTCCTAAAATTCTGTGTAACAAGCACTGATAATGCTGGAGGAACATGGACAAAGGCGAATTCAGGAACACCATCGCCTTCACGGGTTAAAAGGTCTGCTAGGCCATTTCCACTATGGAACCCATGGAACTATTTTGGGCACTAACATCTATAAGGGTGCTGTAATGGGCTGCTGTACAACAGTGCAGTAAAGCTGTAATCTCTCCGGGACAGAGATTGCAGCTTACTCTATGTCTGTACAATATCTATCACAACAGAGCTCCAGTTCTAATAGCAGCCTCTAAGTGTTATTGCACTACAACAATGGGCGGTGATAACTTAGATAATGAAAATAATGTATGCATCAGGAATATCTATGGTATAATTACACAGTTTATTCAAAGCACCTAATCAAATTGTTCAGCAACTTAACATAAACACAGACGTAGAGGCAGATACTCCTAGATTAAGGAACAAATTATGATTAGTGCAGGTATAATTGCCTTGGAAACTCCCCATATTTTCAGTCAGGCCGAGCACTGGCTAGTAACGTGTTCAGGCAAGCACGTATTTCTCCTTAGGAAAGATAAGCCCTGAACACTTGATTAAGAGCAGTCTGAAAAGGCAGGAATCCGCAAGCACTGCATCTTTGATCCCAGGAGGAACTGACCTCAGGCACCTTGGTAAGCTTCAGACTTACACTAAGATGTCTTTAGGGCATTCTCCAGTTAATATGCTACACTAATAAAGTCTATTTAATTATTTGAATAAATCTGACTATTTAATAAATGACTTAACAAAGGAGTGAACTCATTTAGGTATCGATGAGTTAAATTACCTGCCAAACAAGTAATATCCTGGCAAGTAGGAGTGTTACTTCTCCAGGTTCTTCAGTTCCCAGTCCCTCCTGTACTGGGTAAACCTGCTGTCTCACTGGAAGGCTGTCCCATTATATCATTGCAGCACACACTAACTACAGAGGTCTCAGAAGGCTACACTAGGCGTATGGCTACCAAATATAAGCAATCAGCCCACAGAGAAGACCCTACTATAATCTCAAGAGCATGTAATGCTGCCATCCAACATTACAGCGTCCCATTCAGCACAGGATGACCTCCTTTCCAGCACGTCACTGAACCCCCCTCCAGTGCTGTCAGACGTCACGCACACTCGCTTGTGCTCTTGCTATGTGTTTGTCTGCCTTCAGGAAAGATCCCAGCATCAATTCAGATACAGAGCTGGAGGCCTGAAAACACGCATCCAGCTTTTCATGAATTAGCAGCACCAGGAACAACCTGCAGGGGTGGAGAACCAACAAAAAATGGTCTGCAGCCAGGTCAGCTCCCGTAGTCCTGCCAGGACCCCTCCTTTTTGTTTCCCTGATCCTCTCTCCCCTGCCCAGCACCAAGCCAGGATCTGGACACATGAGCAGACACAGGCTTCCCTCTGATGCGGCAGCTACCTTATAAATTATATAGCAAATTAAAATTACTTTATCACAGTGATAACACCATCATCTGCAGTGTTTATGGGTTAATAAATTGTGTCCATGAATGAATATGTGCTGACTCATTAACTAAGCTGCAAGTGAGAGCTGTTCATCTCTTCTGCAATACCCTGAAAACCAGTGTCCCTCCTCTGCCAGGGAATACATTTTCATTTTCCCTGCTTTGGAGAGGGGAGCAGGGAGGGGGGGGAGAAGGAGGGAATTATTTCCTCTTGCTCGCTTCCCGCATTAGTAAAGCCCTGGAGGTTATTTAAATGGTAACTTCAAAGGAGGTATATGATCGCTCTGTTTACTGCTGTAGGAGTCTCATTTTACACTCAGATTTAAAAGCCTCTCTGACTCAGAGGCAAACAGCATCACTTACAGGCTTTGGAGCTCCACAGATACAGCCACCTCAGGTGCAAGGGACCAGGAGGAAAGGGAGAGAGAGAGAAAGGATTATTTTAATTTTTTTAAAAACCAGGGAATGTTGGATAGAAAGGATTTTGAGGGATCTAACTTACTGGGCTTTGTAGAGAGTGATAGTGAATGGTTCCCTATTAAAAGAGACTCTAAATGCTCCAGCTGGGGAGTAAGAGGCTGTTTGGTCTTTAGGACAGTAAGGGAAAAGAATTATCAAGAGCTGTTCTTGTGAAGCACCAGGACAGTTACAGAGGGAAGAAAATCAGATTCTCACATACTCAGTCTCCTGCACACTTCCCCACCATGCCTTTTCACCAAGTCTTGAGGCTACAGTAAGTACTAGCCACAGTTCTCCTGGGGATGGCTGTGGGTCAGGCAATGGTAAGGCTCGTTACCAACAACCTTGGTAAGGCTTGTTAAGTAGATTCACTAATACAGCATTTCAAAAAATGCTCCTGGCACTTGGAGTGGAAGCTGCATTTGTGATGACTCTTTGTTCTCCTAAGCACTTATTTCTCAGTCTGATATTACAGGTGGATTTGGAAGCGAGATGAGGTTTAGAGATAAGGTAATTCCCCCCCCTGCCAGATTAGACCCAGCCTGTACGATGAGCAGTCCCTGTCACATTATGGCACTACAGCTCCTTAACTACAGCCTAGACCCCTTTCCACTGTTTTCATGGCTGCACCTGGCTTTGGTCACTGAGAACCTACCACACATGTGAAATTCAATTGGTGGGTTTTAATAATAATGTTTATAGGTGTGGTGGTTTCTTTTTTTTACCTGGAAGCAAAGCTCTACTAGAAAAAGCTCCTCCCCTCCATCTCTGCTTAAGCAACAAAGCACAAGGAAGAAGCGGGCAAGATCAAAGAAACCATCTCCCTGGAGAACCTGAGGGTAGGATTTATAAATGCAAGGGCTTCTGCAATTGGGCATATGGACTTGCCCCTAAAACTCAAGCTGGTCAAACCTCAGAACTATGAATGTTCAACTAAATCTATGCATTTCTTCCCATGGGCATAACTAAAATGGAATCTTCTGACAGAAAGCCATCTTGACAAATTTTCTGACACATTCTCCCTAATACAGCCTACAGCAGGAAGCAGCAAAATTACACAGTAGAAATATCACCTTGTGGGAGAAATAAGCTCCAGGTAGTGCCAGCACTTACATATGGTTGAATATAACTGCTCCAAGCATATTTCAACTTCTGTCTCCATTAGGCTGGCAAATTATTGCACATATATTCATCTGATACAAAGAAAGTGGGCTCTTTGAAGGATTTTTTTTTCTCCTCTGAAAAAAAAAAGGGGGGGGAGGGTTGCTTTAATTAGCATCTACTGGCTAAAAGCCTTTTTTTGGAGCAATTGCATCAATTCTATTCCATTAGCCACCACATGAAGCCAGATTAGGAAATAACTTGCTACATAGCTGAAAAAGAAAGTATATGAGAACACTGTAACAAACCCCTCTGCTTAGAAGCAATCAAGCATCCAAAGATATTGCGAAGGGTGTTGTGAAGAATGTATATCCTTATTTATGTATTTCATTCTCTTTCAAATGTTTATGTTACATAAAAGCACAGGACTGACAGCAACAGCTAATGCTCTCAGAGAGGTCATGAACCATGGTGAGCATGTCTAGTTAGAGAAGGCAGACATTTCTGCAAGCTGTAGTGATAACCTTCCATCCTAAAAGATAGTCCTCCCTGTAGTTCCAGAGCATCCACTCTGAATGCCCCACAAGCATGTGTCAAGTTTGTCTCTCTCCCGAGTTCATCAAGAACAGTTACCCAAATAACCTTAGTCTCTCAGGACAAAAAATTGTATTATCAGTTCCACATGCACCTCCACTACTTCAGTCAATACATTCAAGAGTCCACAGGAGATCAAAATTCTGCTCAAGTCCTAGATTATTAGAGCTCACAAGTGACAATGGCTGAGTCTTCAAAGTGTTCTGAAAGACACTAACTAGACAATATGGACATATTAAACAACAAGGCACTGTTTTTGCGAAATCTTTCCGTCAGAGAATCTATTCAGACAGATGGGAGGGCTGTCCTCTGCAAGGCTCTGTTCTAGAAGCTCAGAGATGAAAAACAAAATGTAAATTCAACAAGTGAATATTCATAAGATGAAAACTTCACAAGACTAGTTTATATTTAGAAGCCTTTGCTTGAGAACATACCTCCAAAACCAGACATTTAAACTAATGAACCATCCAGACTGACACTAGCTCTGAACCTTCTCATCACAGAAGCTCAGCAAATGATGTCTCTGGGGAGATCTGGAGCTGACGGGAACCTTCCCCTCATGGGCAGCAACTGAGCAAGCTCTAGATCTACCAGTGAAGCCTAAATCTGATCTGTTTTATCCTGTTCTCTCCTCCCAACTTACCATGTTAGTAGAACAAGATTTCTCATGTGTTACTTGCCCCTTGTGTAGAAGGCAAGAGGTGGGAAAAGGTCATTTTGACTGACCAGTTTTCTTCTGTACACAGCTCCATCCTCCCAGCATGATGACCAGCTCCTAATCACAACACGTTTCCTGGCTGTGCCACTCCTTCCTTACCTGAAACAGCACTCAGTATTCACGCCTCCCCACCCAAACCCCTAGTAGCAACCAGTCATTTCTTCTAAGTCTTCAAAAAAGCAGTAGAAACGTGCTTCACCATGACCTGAGTGAGGCACAAGACTGAAATCCAGACAAGGCTAAGCACTCCAGTGAAAAGAAGACATGGATTGCAGAGAGTGGAGAATTTAGGATCCTGAGAAACCAATTTTCTGTAATGGTATTATTTACTATGCGGTCTCTGTCGACAATGCAGCCAGCCAGGGCTCATTCATATGCTAAAAATCACTTTCTACACTGATACAGTTAAATTATGTAAGACTGTATGGACAGTGCTTTTAATATTGGATCATTTCATTTTATTAATGAATCTACAACAAAATTTAGTATTTTGACGTAAATATATGTCAAGACTACAGCTTTACACTAGAGGCAGACTACATCTTTATGCTTAAAGATGGTTAAAAAAAAAAAAAGAAAAATCACACTTTCATTAAATTGATAATTTCTGCCTAGGTGAAGAAGCCCAGACAAAAGGTTATTTCTGGCTCCTGCACTCAGTCACGTCATTCATTCTATCTACTGTAGCTTCCTGATGCATTTTCTGACTACTATTGCCATGCAAGCAAAAAAGGGCTTTTTTCAGAAGACTACACAAGCCCTTTGCCACCTCTTTGTATAGATATCATTTCTGCTTGCATCCTTAAAGACCAGAACTTGAGGAAGAACAATGAAAATAAGATTCAACTGCAATATTTATACTATTTTACGCAGCACATCTCAAACAGAGATATCCCAAGGATACCTTAAGTAATATTTTAAAAGCCAACAAGGAATGACTATTTCCAACTCGTAATCCTCTTAAACATATCAAAAACTATCATTGGAGGTAGATGATTTAACAGAATAACGTCTATAAATTTCTATTCAGATCACAGTGATATTGCCTGGACACTGCTGACACATAGGCTAAGACACAGCCCCTTTTTCAGGCAGCCCTCACAAATGACCTGCTCAAGAACTCCATCTACATCAGTTCTTTTATCACCCTCATCACTGAAGCATCTGACTATCTTTCACTAGTATGTTGACCAACCATAAGACAGAAACAGTGGCTGTCACACACAAAAAGTCTACTCCAGAGGCTGGAAATGGAATCCAGGCTCAGTTCTCCCACCTCACCCTGAAGACACCTTCCTCTCAACAGATCTCCTGGCATGTGAAAAAGCATTTGACCCCAGAGAGTGAAATACTGGATTTGGTGAATTTACTGCAAGAGAACTTCAGAGTCAAATTGAAATTTCCTATCATTAAGAAAAAGTAGCAGCAGTGATGGAAAGTAACAAAAGGGTTCCTTTAAGTGGCAGGACTGACATTTTTGTGATTTGAAACTCTCTCATTGCTAGGATTTTAAAGTGCTGAGATTTTATCATCAAATTGGAACCCAGCTGGTGAGTATGGTAAGTATCAATGATATGAGAAACTCAGCAGAGCAATAGTGACCCCATTTATATGTGAAAGAGCGTTCCCGTTTTAGCTGAAGAAATGTATGCTTTTTCAGTCTTGTATTGCATTGCAGGAGTTCCTCTTTGATATTTTTTTTAGGAGACACCCCATGCAGATTCCTCTGTGAAGCTGTATTGCAGGATTGGAGATACTGGATGTGTTTAGGGAAAGCTGCAGAGCCAGTTTTGGCTTCCCTACAGATTGATAATCCATAACCACAGATATAATTGTGAAGGCCACAGATGAAGTCCTGGCTCCAGAAAACTCAGTGACTTAATTTTCATTAATTTCAAGGGGGCAAAACTTTCCTCTGAAGCTTTGGCTCTGCAAAACAGTTGATCTAGTTGTGAAGTACCTACTACTAGATTAAATATGTCAAAACCACAACACCAACTGAGCTGAGACAAACAAGCCTGATGCTGCATATTAGTTCAGGGCACAGGTGTGATGAAGTCAGTGCTGTCAGCCTGTAACCAGTGTTAACACCACATAATGTATTGAGGATAGTTCAACAGACATGACATTGCGTGTCGCGTTCATATTAAACAAATACTGCCTACTAATTCAGCAACATCTAAATGGTTTTTAATATTCATGAAACTGTCTGTGTTCCTATCATGAGAAAGCTGTAAGACCACCTATGTAAGAGGACTGAACAATTCAGTTTTGTGTCCTAAGGCCTGGACGCTGATCTACACCATTGTTCCTCACAGAACAGCTGTGTCTGAGAAAAGTCTTTCTAAAAGTCTGTCACACTGCACAAAGTTGATTTTTGTTCCTTGTCATTGATTTCCCCTCTGTCTTCATTCTGCTGGTGCTTCAGCATTAGAGGAACCCATTTCTTTAACATTATTATTGTCTTGGGCTCTAATCCACTGTAGGTTCTGCTACAACATAACTCCATTACCAACAAATCTTATTAGTAAAAACTAAGTTCAAAATCCACTGTTGTTCTTACACCTGTCTGCACTGCCAAGCACAATTGACATGTCTTTGTTGTTATATGGAACTGAATCAGGACAAAACAAAACCAGACTCGGTAGATGTTCTATAGCATAGTTTAACTAAAATTTGAATGTTTAGACAGCAATTGTCCATGAAATGCCGTGTGACACTCAGTATCGCTGGTTGATACTAAAGCAAAATTGCATCTGTGTAACAGTCACTTCTAAGGAGGATCCTGGAATTCCTGCAGCAGTCACCTACATGAGAAAAGGAAGTTTATACATCTTCAAAAGGACTCAGAGATGGAACAAGCACCAAATGAATGACTCTGTGCAAGCCAAAAGCAAACTCCAGCAATGAAGAGTCACAGGAGAGGCCAGGACTGAAGGTGAGAAGGGACCAAGATTAAGTCAGAGTTGGGACACAATGAGGAAGGCATAGAAACCAAATCCTGCCTGTTGTTATGCCCATGAAAACCTGCAGAAATCAAAAGGCTGCATTAGTCCAAGATGGGATAGTAGATTTGGAAACAGACCAGATGCACTGCATATAGACATGTTTCCTGAAAAAAGAGAGACAACCCTCAAACTGAAAGCAGGACTAGCAGAAAAAGAGATGCAAAAGATGTAATGACAAAAACACCAGAACAAGGCAAGCATGTCCAAGCATCACTACCAAGCTCAGCAAGTATGTTACAGAGTATACCTACACTTCATCTGGCTTCAAATTGTTCCTTTTGCAGGCAATAAAATTGCTGCACAAATCCCAGAGAATAAACTGAGTTAACACCCCATTAAATACAACAGAGTTTCAATTCAAGGTAAGGACGTGCCCAGATTAAGCTACCCCTGCACAAGCTGGCCCATGGGTAACATACATCAGTTCTGCTGACTTACGGCAAGGAAGGAAAAAAACCGAGATGCTTGAGAGTGAATTCCATTAGGAAGAATTTCTACAAGGTAAGAAATGATACGTTCTTTGAAGCATGCTTAAATAGCACAACATATTCTGCCATAAACATTCTTTCTGCTGTTGATTGTATACCCCAAGGGAGACTGCCAGGAATTTGTTATATCCTGTATTTTCTTTTATCAGTAACATGATCTTGCCCCTCTCCCTACCCCCCAAGATTAAGCAGCCCTGATTTTATACCTGCAGTTTTGTTTGTCAGTATCTGGCTTGGAAACTGGTACCAGAGAGAATGGCACTGCTATACTGGGTTGATTTGCTGCTCCCATTTCACGGCAGATGAGTCAATTTAAAACACCTATTTCCATAGTTTTACCTTTTCTAAACACTTCAAGTGCAGTAGTTGTGGGCCCCTTCCAAATTCACTACTCCTCCAGTGACATTCATTGAGAAAAAACTTTTCTATAGGAAAAAAATCTTTGTTGGTAGAGGCATTGGGTTGATTTTAGCTCATTTTAGGCTGAAACAGCTTAGCACAAAGGAAGAGGGCAACAGAGGGAAAGAAAGGCAGGACAGGAAAACATACAGATAAGGCCAACAGCAGGAAGTCAGGAGTTAGATTTAGACTTTCATGTAGTTACTGACAACTTCAGATGCTGAAAAGGGGATGGTTCTCCACAGTTTGTGCTCCTGCATCATTTCAGTGTACAGTTTCATGGAACAGTGAGCCAAAATGCAAGCAAGATACCTCCAGAAAGTTTCTACTTTTTCTTTCTCTCCACTCTGATCCTCTGCTTGTTTTGCACAAACCCTACTGCTTGCCAGACCTCTACATGAGCTCAGCCAATTCACAATATGTATTGAAAACTTTCAGCAAGAAAAATAGCCAGGTAGTTTTCTACTATTTTGATGAGTTAATGAAGCTCACAGTTGGGCAGGGATGCTCTTGGCTGGAGGAAGATCATAGTGAAGCTGGTACCACCATGCTGTATAAGCTTTAGCTCCAGAGAGCTGGCAGTGCTGTTTAAGTGTGAAGCTCTTGCAGGCTCTTGAAATGAAAACCAGCTCTGCAAAGACACAGAACTATGTAAATACCAACAGTTGCAAAGCTTCCATCACATGGATTTATGTATTCATAGCTCCTGCTAGTTGGGAAGCAAGAGGAGTCAGCTGTGTTCATTTTACATATCAGCCAACACACGGCATTAGCCTTAGCCAACTAGAAACCTTTATCCCAGCCATTCCTTGCTGTCAGAGCTCTGCAAACTGAGTTAATGGTTTATTCACTGTGCCAGCATTTCCTTGTAACACAAGAATGCTTGCTGTACCCACTCCCACCCTGACCAGCCCTCCAGGCATAGTAGGAAAAGGATAATGTATCTGCATGAAATGAAGAAACAAAATAATGATTTAAAAAAAAAAACAAACCACTAAAAAACCCTCCACCCAAAACACAAGAAACTACCATCTGCCTAGGACAAAACCAGGGAATTGATTTAAGTTTCCACACGCAGAAGCTCTCTGGCACTGGCTCCCCCTAACAGCCTTTTTCACTGATTTTGAGATACCAGGATTTCTCATTAGAGGGCACTGCTTCCCCCAGTAGAAAATGGGTTCTTTTCCTTCTGCGGATACATGTTTCAGACATCTGGAAATGTACATTTACCACATAACTGTGAAGTTCTGAAATGAGGGTGCAGCTGGGATTCCATTTTCACATTTGCTACTCTTTCTGTTCAAAAGCACTTTAAGAATGTATGGAATTTTCAGGTCTGAATCCAAACTTACTGAGGCTAAAAACTCAACCATTTCTGCACCGGCAGTAGGTGAACATTAACCTCAAGAGTAAATGCAAATTCTAGTCCCGTATCCTCTTATTCCCACTGTCTTTTAGATTTTTAATGGGGTGAGGGCAGAAGGTAATTCTTACCTTTTTGGAGGAAAAAAAAAAAGGATGATAAACAGAATTTGACTTGGTACATTTACATATGCCAGGGCCACTTGTTATTAAAGCTAATAAGCAGATGACAAATGACACCCTTCCCTCCTGCACATCAAGTTCATCACATATGCTTGAAAGCCACATGCTGATAACACAGCTACATTTCTTCTAAAGGAGCAGATGCTCTACTTCTGCAGAAGTGGTTGAAAAGAACCAGAATCTTTTGAGGACAACGTCAACACCCTCCATCAGCCATACTCACACACAAGGCAAACAGCATGTGTGCTGCTGTTTCAGCACATACACAACACTGATGCTAAAAAAGCCACAGTCCTTTCCAGGAAAGGCATTAGATCAGTTTTCTGGAGCTTTCCACTCTGCTGGACTCAGCCATCCTGCTGGCTCGCGCTTCCGCTAAACTTCCTGCATCTCTTCCCCCACTCCAAACAGGTTAATTCTCTTCCTCCGATATTAAAGATACAAAAACAACTCGAGCAGGAATTTGAAGTGTCATAGAGGAAAAGAAACATCCTCTGAGAAGAAACAGAATACTAACACAGTTTTTAACATCCAATTTGAAGGGTGAAGGGTTGAAACAGTATGTTAATAGGCCTAAAATTTCAGCTTGGGATTTCTCTGCAAGTGTCCTGAGCTTAAGCAATATTATTTCACATAAATTAGATGAGGGAATTCTCTCTTGACTAACACTGGAACAGATTTAATAAAACTAAAACTGCCCATATGAGATAGAAAGAGAAATCCCATGGTACTATTACTCCAGATTGAAAACTAGACCTCCTCCTGATTCTCAGCCAGCCAGGTATTCCGTTGATGTGATTCTTTACTCAATTCAAGGAAGTGAGATGGATAACTAGTAGCCAAGGATTTGGACAGGCAGAACTCTTTACATGTAAGCATTTTGAACAAAAAGATCAGATGGATTTCAATGCACAGACATACTTCTAGGGGAAAATGAGAATGACTTTCAGAGCATGAGTGAGCAAAGCTACAAACTTGTAAACAGTAGTATTTAACAACTTCAGGAGATGAAGCATTTCATCAACAGGAAAAGAGAAAGCCGAGAATCTTCGAATCCTCCTATATCTTACAATAACTTACATCAATTCAACAACAATACACCATTACGATTTAATATCAAGAAGACCAAATTTTTCAACCACGCTGTACGTGGGGCGCAGGGCCAGCTAAAATCAGCACCAGAAGCCTATTGCCAGGCCTGAGTGCAGATATGCACGTAAGGAATGAATTGTAACAAATTGCTTAAGTATTTATGCTTACAATATTAATATTAAACATACGCATGTTAGTAAGTCTGTAAGAGTACTCTGGTTATGTTCTTCCTAATTACCTTTATTTACTTTTCCTAAAGTTTATATTCTATAAGCAGTAGCGCTTGTGACCGCCTGGAATCTTTTCCAGTTACCAGCAGGAGAATCACAGTTTTCTGTTTGTTTAAACCAGAGAGCTTCTCAACTCTTTAATCAAAACTTTCCTTCGCACACACCACAAGCAACCTGACTAACAAATTAGCAAAATAAACTGATACCCAAGTTCCCTGAAGAACCTTGTGTTTCCACAATCTCTAACGTAAAACAACTTTCCTTTTAGTATTGCAAAACCCCAATTTGTGCCACATTCCCAGTATGAACTGCTGGAGCCCCCAGCAGGCCCCTTCAGAATCCCACTCTATTATTTACCACGCTAAAAAGAGGGAATGTTCTCTTTCCCTGACACACGCAAGCGAGGGCAGAAGTTTTGCTACACAGAACAGCTTCTGATATCAGCAAAGTATTTACATAGACTCGTAGGAGGATGGGGGCTTAAGTTCTGATGACACAAACCTGGATATAAAGACACAGCACGAAGGAGATAAAGAGCATTCAAAATAAAACATAGCTGGTTAGCAAAACGCAATGGCTTCAAATCCCATTCATGGCTTAAAGTGGGTACACTGTTTTCAGTACTTAAATGTATTCTCAGAAAATAAGTATTCCCAGATATTTTTTGAAGAATACATGCTTCCTCAGGATTTTTGCTTTAAAGGGTGCTTTCTTGTTTTTTCTTTCTATTTCTGATATATAGCTCTGATGTGGCAAGTAATTTGGGGAGTCAATATTTATGAGTGTAAGTCTAGTCAACTCAGCAGAGCCATTCACAAGCAGGAAGTTGACCTCACGCTTAAGCACTTCAGGACCAGGACCTAAAACCCAGTTTTAACCATTTTCACATGACCCAATTCTCCACTTAACTGGACAATCCCTTCTCTTATATTCTTTCTCTACTTCTCCATCTTTATGCAGATCTTCTCAAATATTACTTCAGCACTTCATGAAGCAATTAACAGAACCGATAGCATTTCAGCATTAGTTTCCCTTATTAGGATTCATATGCAAATAAAACCTGGATATTTTAAAATAAACATTGATTTCAAAGCTACATTGCTGTCTGAACACTGTGTTGTGGCTACAGACAGACACAAACACAATAAACCTGTGTTGCATTTGTCCTCATACGAGGGTGAAACATAAATCAAAGATGGAAAATGAGATAATAGTAGATCATTCATCTCAACTCCCTCCCAAAATAACTTCGAAATAGAGATCACACACTAGCCATAGTTGAGCAATATCCACCACTGGCATCGCACCTCTTTTCTCTACGGTGTTTTTCTAAGTTAGTAGACTTTAGAGTAGGTAAGCACATGCTTTCATGTCTAGTACAATTTGTACAGCCACCTTTTTCTCTTGCTGCCCTCCAAAATTCTGCTTCGAAATAGCCAAGCTACATTAGCTTGTCATTACTTTGGTATGAATATTCAAAAACTTCAACAGGTCTCTATATGCCAGTAATAGCACAGACTTAAGCTTCAAGGTTTCACAAACTCCAATTTCTATATCTTCAAATACACAAGCCACCAGTGTCTACTCATTAAATAATAAAAAACAAACCCCCACAGCATAAAAATTCCAAGTTTATTAATATAAACCATAAATCAGTTCTTTATAAATGTTAGTCCTTGTATTACATAATGGCTGTGGATATTTTACCACATACCAAAATGGTACAATGCATACAAAATCCAAAGATTTTGCAATTAAGATGGCAAGTCATGAATATATTCAAAAAAGTTAAAGAAACCCTCAGTACTATGAGCAATGAGGAAGAAAGAAGCAGCAAAACTATTCCGGGTTTCACAAGCAGAAAAATTCTACAGTAGAAGTAGAGGACAGGCCTGAGTGTACCTTTTCAGATTCCAAATACATTATCAACAGGAACTTGCCTGAGGAAAGGAAGTGTTTTTTTCCTTTTAAAAGAACCCAAAGGCCTCAACTCCCCCCTAATTTCCCTTAAATGATTATTAATCATCGTTCCAATTGACCAGCAGCAGAGTAAACAGGGGGTAACAAACAAAAAACCAGTGGAACTATGTCACTACACTACATTGTCTTAAATTGAACATGATTGACCGCCATCTGCTCCTGATGCCACCTACAGCCCTGCAGCTTAGAAAGGAACTACACTGTTGTCTTATAATGAATTTATTGCAGCTTTGCTCTTTTTTTTTCCTCCAGGTGTGCACCTATTACCTGTGCACTCCAGGTGTTTCACTATCACCTTCTCCAACTCCAGACTAGCCAGTGTCACTTGGCATCTATTCTCCTGCAGGAGACTTCCCTATAATATTTTTATTTATGTCTCTATCATTTCATAATTTGTGTTTTACACAATCTCCCAAAGCATTGTAAATCTAAACGTGCAGTCTGTCCCAGATCAGAGATACTAACCAAACCAAGCCTGTTGATATACACCAGGCAATTATTTGGCAATCAAAATAATGATGTAGTACCACAAAAGTAACATAAACACATAGTTGTTTACAACATTGTGACCTCAGAAAGAGCACCAGTGCAGGCAGAAGTCATCCAGACTTCTCCACAGTACAGATTTCACAAGGCTACAGTTTGGGCCCATCCTCAGCATGCAGGAGGGAAGACACATGATAAAAATCTAGCAGGGGAAAAGAAATCCAAATGGAGGGCAATAGGTATGACAAAGGAGGGTCTTCTAGGAAGAGAAAATAAACAGTGGTGGGAAATTAGGTAGGACAAAGAAAAATAAGGATGTCAAAAAAGGACTGAGGGAGAGACACTACGTTTTTAAAGTTACTCAAGTTGGGGAACAAAGACGACAGGAAGGGCCTTGATGACAATTACCTATAACCAAAGAACTCTGAAGTTTTCATCACTGTAATAACTACTTCCTTTAGCTTTTTCAAAGGGAGACACGCTTATGACAGAGGGGAAAGGACACATTATTTTATTTCAACGGTTAATGTGGAGTTGCCAAAATCTCTCAGACAAGAGAGCAATGCTAGTAATAGTTCTTTCTTGAAAATGCAGTTAAAATTGAATCAGAATGGATTCAATGTTGAACAATTTTAATGAAGCAAGTGTCGAACATGCACATCAACTTCTTAAAAACAAAGAAACTCCAAAGTTTAATTACAAAATCATTGTACAGAAAACTTGGCATCTCAACAATTCCAAACACATTAATCCAGCAAATGGATTCTGTTCTCATATATTTCTCTTAACATTTCTCTAAGTGACAAAAGCATTTTATTCCGCTCTTCTCCTTGACTTCATTTTTTACTCTTTTTTTTTTGTATCAGCCAACACTGAAAAATGTAAACTGAAGTGACACTCAGAAAACACTGGAAAGAAAAAAAATCCATTTTTATAGGGTTAATCAATGTAAATAAGAAGCTTCTTAGTGAGACAAAACATCATCTGTCATGTCATCAGTGAGAAAGAAATTATTCTTTCCCTAAATGCTTTTAGATGGGTTATACCACCTCCCCTCCTTCCTCATGGGAAAAAGCAAAAGATTTGTCAGCCCCCAGCTAATCATATCACCTTAAATTTCCTAACCCATAACGCTTGCATGCTACTCAACAGAATGATGCATTAGCAGGATGTCACAAGCTGAGAGTTGCATTGGATTTATGTAAGCAGGGGCAGCCTGCAGCCACCCATACCTTATTTACGGTCTATCTTTGTCACAGCCTGGAACTGCATCCTACCATCACATTACATTGCAATTTCTGGAGTCTTTATGGGATACAACTCCAGATATTAGGTAAGATACTGTGTAGAATTTTGTACATCAGCTTTTGGCTATGCAGTGCATTTTGGCCACTTCAATACAATTCAAATATCAGCAATTCTAAAAAACAAGATACACCCAGGAGATGAAGGTATCGGCGCTTCTTCTGGAGACATTATTAACCTGTAGGATTTTCCCCCTGCACAATATTTGTTATAGAATCCACTAAAGAAGTTCATGCCAACATCAGCTGGTCTCATTCATGCTAAGGGAAACGGAGGTCAATGCAGCAAATGAAGGTTCCTTTTTGTGAAGTCTTGAAAATGAAACCGAAGACAAGAGAAAGGAGTTTCCTCCCCGAAGGAAGACTTGAATTTACATGGAAATCCTTGCTGCTTGGCTCCAGCTATAAGCCCATGAGTAAGCGGAGACCTGACATACAAGGTGTTGACCTGGAGATGGCTTCAGGCAAGCATGAAGTCCATGTGTACAGCGTGGGAAAAGAAGAAACTGCTTTTTAATCTTCAAATACTTGCGTTAGAGACACATTAAAGTGATGCTGACTGCAATGCACTCCAGTGATGAAAGCAATCGCCAATTTATAACAGGAAAAAAAGATTTCTTAAGGATGAGCAAGGAGATTGTCATGTGGAAGAAAGAGGATTTCAACCACTACCGCAAAGTCCAGAGATGTCCAACAAGTGCTCAACCAAAGTCTGAATTAACAGTTGGACAGGAGCCAAAGGGCAGCAAATGATTTGCATAAGTTAGTGCAGACAGTAGATGCCTTCATCTTTGACAGGAGGTGCAGAGTAGCTCAGCAAGATTACAGACTCCAGCATGCAGAGTTCTACTTGATGCAAGTGAAAGGCCATTTAGGTCACGTTGGAACATAATATGCTGAATGCTATAGGCTCCACAGGCTGTACTTTAACTGTAAAAAAGGTGAAAGCACTTTATGGGCTGTAATGTAAAATTCCATGGGCTGCTATGTGGACCTAGCTGCTAATAACCTTCTCTGCTGTAATAATTAATGCAAAAATACATGTGCTGCTTCCAGGCATATTGCTTCCCAGCACTGTGACTTCAGGAGGGCAGAAAAAACTGCAATCCCCCTGCCCATTTCTCTTTTTATAGAATACTGCTCTCACCATGAGATCATTCTCTCAAAATCAAAACAGTAACATTAAGTTAGACTGAGCAAGATATCAGAGGAAGGGCAAACTTTGTGTTTTTAGTCTGAAATAGAGATTCCTATTTTCCTTGAACTAGCGTTTCACTTTCTATCATGATTGCCACTGACTTTTGCAGTAGTAAAATGCTCCACCAAACATTTTTAAGAGATAACAGGAGACCTTCAGAGTAAAACAAGATGCTATGTGCAAGAGAGGTGCTTGAAGAGAGCGGGGAGAGAAGTCTGTCTTAGAGTAGAATCAAGCCACAAAGCGCCCATCACAGCCAGTCTCTAGCAAGGAGCCAACTCACATTGTAGAAGTTGCAGGCTAACAAAAACCAACACGATTCTGCTTAAAAAAAAAGAAGCTTATATAAACATAGCAGGCAGGGTAGGACAAGACAGTGCACCAAGGAAGATGGCCTGTTATAGTAGAGAACATATGCGCTGCTATCCAGTACTGCAAGTATCAGATAACAAGATCAAAAGAAGAAAACTAAAGGGGAGGAAGGTAATCCCACAAGATAAACACGAAAGCCAAAAAGTAAATGACACTAGAAGACAGCAGGCAATATAACACATCAAAGTTATTACTACAACACGTAGGTTGACTTCATTTCACGAACGGCGAGATTTTATCTCCACAGTCAGCCCGTCTACAGAACGTATGCACCTCACACCCAGCAAAATTAATAAGAAACTGAAGATTGCACAAAAGTTGCATGCTCTTAAATGTTTACACAGAGGACAGTTCCAAATGTTTAGTGGGTGGTGTCCGTGGCTTCTTACGACCTTTTAATGCATCGATCTGTTTGTCTCACTGACAAACCACAAAGGCAGGGACCAGGACAAACCTGCAATTCTGCCTCCCACCCCTTAGTCCTTCCCTCATGGCTTCTTATTCCACACTGGCCAAAAAAATTTTGTAAAGCATCCCTGGGTCACGAGACCTGCAGACGAAACAGAAAAACAAGCATTAGGAGACTGGGAGCTGCAAGCACTAAACACGCACCATGACATTACTGTTTGGATGGTTTACCTGGAAACACAGTATTAAGAAGGCAGAGCAAAGAAGCCTACAGAGACAGAACTGTAACTGAATTCCTGTTCCCATCCAAAGAACACAGTGCTAAATAATGAAAAACTTCCTTTTCTCCCCCATATACGGTTTGCACAAAGAAGTTCTCTTTACCATGCAGTATAGAAAAACAAAAAGATGCAAATAGTCAAATAGTCACTAAATACAATGTACGGAGCCACCAAAAGCCATTTCAGTTTTATGAAGTAGAGTAGTTTCCAAGAGTATCATAATAAACAATTTTTTTTCTATGAAATTGATTTGTAATACGTTTCAAGCTCAAACCATTTGGTTGATAGAGAGTACACTTAGGAGAATATACTTCATATGCATGTTAACAAATGACGGTGACAGTCTGCTGACACAGTTTATTGGATGCCAGCTGAATCTTTCTATCCAAAGCTTCCTTCTTTGCTAGGGAAGCCCTACTTTTTTCTAGGTCTGCATTCAATAAAGCCTAACCTTCTTCCTAAGATTTTATCAAAAAAGTATAATCATTACCAACTGAACATCACTGTAATTAATAGCCCTATAAATTACTTGATCACCATAACCAGTCAGATGCATGTATTTATATAATGAAACTAGGTGATTATTAATCACATTTTTAATTGCGTCACACTACTCTGCTGCTGAAAAGAGAGAGGGAGGGGGAAGGAGGGAATAGAGTCCTATTTTTCAAATATAAAGTGGAAGGAGTAATTCTAAACTGAGAGTTATTTTTTCCAAACCAATTACAGGTGAAACCAGTATATCCAAAAGAAAGATATTTGCATTGTTAGGAACACAGAAAGCGCCCATCATTTCAGCAGTAAGACTCTGCCTGACACAAGAACCAAAGTCTAGATTTTAGTAGCCTTGAGACATTATTTTTCTTGGCAAGGTGTCTAAAGGACAAACATCTGTTTCAGGGCCTGTCATGCCCTTCTAATAACTGATTGATGAGAAACTACTTTCCCTCTTATACGTTCTGCAAAACATCCCCATCCCCTGATTCTCTTTCTGAGCTTAAGAATGCTAATTGAAACCAGTATACGAAAATGAGGAGGTTGATGAGCTACTGAAAAATCCCAGACCTGGATAGACAAGCTGTTCCCTTCATAAATAGCAGCAGTAAAGGCACTTCTTTATTCTGCTGGGAGCTCAGTCATCTCTTGGAACTATAGTCCGTTCCATCTGGCTACCCTCTGGAAGGACAATGATCTTTTAGCTTAAGCCACACTATAATGGGGAACGCGTAATTAACTGTTCTACACAGTATCACAAAAGGTCAGAATCAGAAGGGATGAAAAGCCCTGTCTTCATATTTGCAGATGGCACAACGCAGCTTTATTTGCATTTCTAAACACTCTTCAAGGCATGCACGGTAGATCTCTACATAATAAATGCTTAAAGAATCCAGATATGGACGCAGTTAAAATAGAAGTAGGCAAACACCTAATTGCTGTCTAGTGCTTTGCATCATGGGGGGAGTGGGGGACTAAGCGGTGTGGGAAATGCAAAGCAGCACAACAGTGCAGAAAGACTGATATTTCTTTGTTGATTTCTTTTTCTACTCAGTTCCTTATTAAAGTTTTCTAAGCTGTTAAACAGAAGCAAAACTACAGAATGATGAGCTCAGTAATAATCTACGCATAAGCCACATGATCATTAAAGTCTCAGCAAATGCTACATACAGCCTAAACCACAAATCAGAGCTTCATTTACATGTAAACTGTCATATCCAGGTGAGCTTGACTACAGGTGTTACTGAGCAGGTAGTTGTATGGTATTTTCAGTTTATTATAGCGATGAGTTCACCTGTAACCTCTTGAGACAAATTTTCTCCGTGACCATCAGATTCTACAATTAATGTAGAATTTTTCAGATTTACTTCACTCAAAGAAAGGAACCTTCTTCTAAATTAGTCACCTTGTTACTAAAAGGTAAATAATTTTTCTTCCTTTTTTTTTTTTACACCATTCTGTCACTATTCTTATTCACCTTACACAAATACAACGAATAATAGGACAAACAGTTATTTGTCTTTATACAGAAGATGTTGGAGCCAAGGGGAATTTCAGAACCCTTTAATGCTATTGGATTTTTTTCAACCCCATTTGACTTTAAGTCAACCTGTTCCTATGGCTTTGAGGAAGAAACTTACAATATGGTGAGATGAGCACAAGAATCAGTGTCAGAACAAGTGCCAGAGGTACAGAGAAGATGCAAAACAGAAGCAGCCTAAGAGAGAGCACTTACCCAGTCACTAGCGTTCAAGTCTGTTTACCACATCTCGAACTGTGGCTATGAGGTTCTCGTTCTCCTGTGGGTTCGCCATAATAATACTGTGCAGCCTATTCATGTAGGAATCAATAGTTTCCATCGTGGGTGTTTCCCCACTACCTACAGTTAATACAGTAAAATGAGCCACAGAATATTTAGATGATCGCAGCAATTCCAAAAAAGTTAAGACTGTAAGCTAAGGGCAATTTGTGCCAACATACAAATGGTTAAAGGAGGTGGTTTTGCTATGAACAATCTCATGTGACAGATTCTGTAAAATAATGTCCTCCTAACTCTGCCAAGTGAGTAGTACCAAGGATTTCAGGACTAAGGAAGCATGGCTTTCTTGGATTCAGGTCTCATAGTTGATTGTAACAAACTCCTTCAGTTGGACATTCACAGAATGTCAGTGCATTCCCTGGCATCTGACAACACAGATGCAGTATTTCTTTTTATCAAGGAACTTGCAGCTCCTGTCTTTTCTATTTAGTAACACTTTCACAAAACAAGTGAAGAAGAGCAGGGACTCTTTATTACGAAAAGAAGAGCCAGAAAATAGAAAAAAAATATGCCACATTGAATTGGAGCACTGACAGTGAACCTTTCCCCGCATGCATTTTAAGATTTCATTATTTAACACAACAAAACCTCAGAAACAACCAAGACCATAGAATTACAACAACAGGCCACATGTTGTAAATTCACAACATTGTAGAAATATCTGAAGTTAAATTTCACAGCCCAGTCAGTCGTAACAAATAAAAACACAACAAAAAAACCTGGTCTTACCTGGTAGTGGGACTCCAGCAAAGCTGGTTGTGAGAGCTTGGCGTAAAGTCTCTAGATGCTGCTGCAGCACGGTGTTGCGGCTACGCTCTTGTATCACGTCCACCTCCAATTTCTCCACCGCCGTACGCATACTCTCAACGTGCTTCTGCAGAGCAGCATTCCTCTCCTCAAACTCCATGTTGGATTTACGGAGCTGCCGCAGCTCAGCTTCACGTGCTGTGAATATCAACCCATTCCCATGTAGTCAAAAAAGCTATAAAAAATGTATCTATGATTGGTAGGCAATGAAGTAGAATGTTCTAGAGTGCTCAACTGATGATTACAAATGGTGCAGTTTTGGTTTATAGATGAAGCACCAACGGTGCCTACAATAGTACTTAAATAGACTTAATTTCTAGAGAGACAGACAAATTAGAAGATATTCAAAGCATCAGAATGTAAGTGAATAGGGGAATTGATTAGGAAGGAAGACTGCAAGACTGATTTCAAATGCATTCAGCATGGTATTGCTTAACAGCAGCGGTAAGAGGCCTACAGACAAGATGCTAGCTACAAAAATACAATTCTGTTGACCATCAGGAAAAAAGTGTCTGAATCTGAAGTCTGTTCAGCCAAGAAAGTTCCCAAGAAATCTAGCAAAACGTCCTAAACTTTTGGGACATGCAGCTATGAAAACCAAATAGAGTAACAGAAAATGTGTCAGTGGATTCTTCAACATATCCAGGGTTAAAAAAATATAACTAGCATGGATCATAATCATACCATATCTTAGGTATTTCTTCACCCTATAGAACAGCAGATCCGGCCTGGAATGGTTGGAACAGCAGCAAGTAGAGTTCAAACACCAGAAACATTCTCCAAAAAAGGATAGTTTCAGAAGACAAACCCAGGAAAAACTGCTGTTGCTGCCACCATGTTCATTAGAGGTAAGGTAACATCAAAAACACTGCCCAACAATACCCAAGTCATTACTTGAGCTGGGATGGGAGAGTGCAAGGACTTTCCAACTAGACAGCACCTGGCAAAAACTTTGGAAACACAAAGAGGTGGTGGCCTAGAAAAGTTTAACTTACCTTTACTATGATTCAGGAACTCTTCTGTGAAGATTGGAATATCAAAAACAGACCTCTCCTTTGTATCTGCTTCTTTCTACAAAAGAAAAGAGTAATAGATAGCTAAATACTGTTCATTTTCAGGAATTCATTACATTGTTTTGATCAAGAGAATAGGAACAGAGGGGAGACCAAAAACTGAGGCAGATCAAGAGCTGAGTGGATGGAAGATACTGCCAGCTCCTACCAAGAAAGGCCAAAGGGTAGGTCTCAGCTTTTTAAGATAAAGGTTTAATAAAAGCCAAACACCATTCCCAATAAATGCCATATAGCATACTAAAATATACCCTTTTGCTGTAATGAAATTGCACATCAGAATCATTCCGTTTGAAAACTATCTGAATTCATATATATTTTCTTCTGGAAAGCATTCCACCATCAACCACTTGACATATTCTGAAATAGTCTATACAGGAATATCAACAAAGAGGAGATAAAGAGAGCAAAATGCAGTTAGTTTCATGGTTCTTTGTCTTTCGCTACCAAAGTGGAAAAGAAAACAGCCAGGAAAAAGAACAGCTAAAGGAAAAATAACCTACTTTTCCACAATGTACCAATTCCACATGTCTGTTCCAAACTGGAAGAGAGGTCTTTTTTAAACATTTATATGGATACTGCCACTACTGAAAGGAAGTGTATAAACATGATTTCTAAGAATCTATGCAGAAACCTGCTTACAGAATACGTAGTATCTTTGAAGGATAAAAGTGAGTACTTTTAAAGCAGGAAATGCTCTATACCTTAGTCAAAAAACCCCTTAGATTTGAATCAAGGAAAAAAACAACTGTAATATACTTCAGTCACCATTTCTACATGTCAAAATCAACAGAAATTAATGTTTGCTTTAAAGCCTTGTCTTGACAAAGATAATGCAAATTTGGTTTGATAAACTGTAGCAACTACAATCAACTCGTTACTTAATATAGAAACAGTTAAGCAGGAGCAAATCTCTGTGGAGAAAAGCTTTTCAAACCTTTCAAACACCTTGGTTGATAATGTACCATGAATTCATCCTCCAAAATTATGTAGTGTCAAATATGATTTAGTGCCCAGCAGAAAACTGAAATGTTTAACAGCTGATAAGGGAATTCTGGCACCTGAGCTCACTGGTGTCTGCCACAAAGGGGACAGCTGAATGCCATTTGGCAGTCAACCAAGATAGACAAGACTAGATGGAACTTCAGATACTCTGCCTTTACCTGGGGAGACTCCCAATGGATTGTTTTTAAAGTAACAGATGAGGTGAGTTTTATTGTCTGCTAGAATTACAGCTAGGAAGAGCTCTGTATTTGCTGAGTGAGAACTCAAAGCTCCCTTGGCCTGAATCAACTGAAGAAGCACCAGAAACAGATGGGACTAGATGCAGGGGGAACAAACCTTCCCAGCTGTGAGACACCATGAGTAGGGTTTCACTAGGGGTTCACCATCACACACGCTCTTCACTGAAGTTCTAATACTGGATACTGTGGGGAAAAACTCTCACAAGTATCTATTTAGAAATAAGAAGTTATGCACAGAAGGCTGCATAGTGCATTTATTTTTAGGGAAGACTCCCTGGGTAGCTAGGAATTTAACCTCAAACCCTAGGATCTCAACACTAATATCCATTAAGAAATGTTGGTGGTTATGAAGCTTGGTTAAACCACTTATAAAGCATCCATCTTGGATGTTCTAATTCACACTAACTATGCGTGTAAAGAGGAACTGGCTTGGATCATTGCTGGCTCCTGGGGAACAGACAGTGGAAGAGAGGGTACTGTGAAGAGGAGAGGGCATTCTATTGGCAGCCCAAGGATACAGGTTCCTCAGGTAAAACCAAAAAATATAAAAATTAAAGCAATTAGATGAAGCTGTTCAGCTTCTGAAAGGCAACAAAGAAATCCTACTAAACAGAAGAGTGATCATGAAAACCACCAGTGCTCTTCCATTACAGAATACATTACCCAGCACATAAAAGATCCTCCTGAGAACTCTGAAGTACTTAAGCCACTCTGAGATTAAAACCTTATGGTTTTGATTACCTCCTACTGAAAAGGCCCAGTCTGTTCAGGTTGCATATCCCTTTGTCATCCCTCAAATCAAAAGAGAACCAAAATTATTGTTTCTATTATTGTTTCAGTTATTGTTGCCTTAAATAAGGCAACAATAAATAAGGCTGAGATGCTTGCAGACTGTCAACAAATAATACCATTGTCATCTGGCCATTAGAACTGAGACTGATCTTTGGAGGTTCCAGAACAAAACAGACTTTAAGTTCTTAAGAGACATGGTGAAGTATGGTAAAGAGAAAGACGGTTCCCTCAAGATTAAAACCTTATGGTTTTGATTACCTCCTACTGAAAAGGCCCAGTCTGTTCAGGTTGCATATCCCTTTGTCATCCCTCAAATCAAAAGAGAACCAAAATTATTGTTTCTATTATTGTTTCAGTTATTGTTGCCTTAAATAAGGCAACAATAAATAAGGCTGAGATGCTTGCAGACTGTCAACAAATAATACCATTGTCATCTGGCCATTAGAACTGAGACTGATCTTTGGAGGTTCCAGAACAAAACAGACTTTAAGTTCTTAAGAGACATGGTGAAGTATGGTAAAGAGAAAGATGAGATTTGGTGTGTGGTCATTCTTCTTTGTATGGTCAGGTGTAGACACGAGATTTGGTGTGTGGGGGTGTTAAGATCATTCTTCTTTGTATGGTCAGGTGTAGACAGTGAAAGAAACCGTTATAATATACATAATATTTCATTAAAAAAAAAAAAGCTTTCTTAGAGTAGATGGTTTTCTTCTTGCGTGCTTATACTATGGCAGCCATTTCCCTATCTTCAAAGGCTGTAGATATTATCAGGCAATGCCTAATCTCCCTGAGTTGCGTGTATAAATTTTTGAAATCTTGCCAGTAAAATGTTGTGTAACTGACTTCATGAAGCTAGACCTACTCTGAATCAAACAGCTTGAGAAAAAAAGCAGTAACGGAACAATGGAGAACAACTAACAATGGGTTGGTCACTGCTGATGACAATAGTTAATATTCCTATATGCCATATTTATTAAACTAGGATTTGGAGGAAGAAAAGTGTTTCATGCCCGCAGATAAGCTCATTGAGACAGCGTCTCCATGGTTTCATGTCCATACCTTATTAAAAGTTTCCTCTCACCTTCCCAAGCCTCATCCTTTTTTATTTCTTTGATAATTATTGGCATTTGAATTGTTCATTGCAATACCTTTTGGAGGTCATCTCTATATACAATATTTAAAATTAGTTCAACGCTGACTCTCAGAAACCAAATCATGAATACCTAAGTGGAGCAAGTGGAGAAGGAAAGGTTTCCTTGACCATATGTTCTTATGTTCTCTCAAGAAATACTTTAATCAGATCAAACCTACTGATCACAAACACAATGATAATAGTCAATCTGAATAAGAGAAAGCAGCAAGACAACAAAAAGCTTTAGTTTTACATCCAGTAACAATTTGAATATATGCTTCTAAAAGCAATCTAAATCTTTTCTGCTTCTTCCTTGCATGTGCAGGATTATAATACTTGACTCCTTTGCGGAAAAGATGTGAAAGCGTATCAGGAGATAAGCATGTGGAATTTTATATTATAAGTGTGAAAAATGCTAAGCAAAAGCATAGGCTTTCAGAAGAGGATGCCTCTCTAACATGTTGTTAGCTCAACTGTGTAATAACTACTTGATGAAGATTAGAAGCAGCACAGGGTATGGAGAACTCCTTTTTAACCACCACTATGACGTAAAATTTCAGCAGTGATTGTGTGAGTGAGAAGGATGAGAGGTAACACTCTGAATTTGCACCTGTTTGCCACCTGTATAATTCAAAGGTTATGTAAACATCACAGTCAAGCCTTCAGTAATCTGTTTTTGTACAATTAAAGACTAATATAGATACAGTGACTATAGAATCAGATATCCTGCAGATTCTGTACTTCTAAAGATTAATTATACTGCAAGTACTTCCTTGAAGAGTTAATAAAAAGACATATCGAAGACATGCTAACAAAGCATTTTCCTGGAAGTGAAACTTATTTTCCTTAAAGTAGACCAGTTGTTGCCTCTCAGCAGTGCACAGCCTTGTCGCTATTGTAATGATCACATTAAGAAGCAACTTGATTGCTTTCCCAAGGCAAAAAACCTCACAAGGAAAAACAGATCTTTCAGAAAGGCCTACTGCTTACAAGCCAAGAGGCTGTGTATAAACAAGATTTTTCATTGCTTTTTGTTTGCAATTTATTGGTAACCATGACAGAAGCTCTGTGGCCCCAGGTCATACAACTGGAGAGAGAAAGTTTCAGGACTCCAAGGGGAGAGATACCATAGTGAGCCAGGATGCACAAGATTTGTGATATATTTCATCAACCAAAGCATAGGCATTTTTTTTCCAGACATTATTACTCTTTCCAATATTTACATCTGCAAAGGGAGGGGCAGAGCAGGAAGAGGTTTAAGCCACAGATGTCTCAATGATTTGGTTACTTCACCTATTTTTTTCTCAAGGAAGCCATAAGCATTCATGCTGCTGCAGAAAATCAGGACCTCAAAACAGCAACCTAAAGGTGTTAACTTGGAAGGTTTAACCAGGTCTCAAGCTATTTCTAAGTTTTATGTTGATGTTTACTTACCAAATAATAATTAAAATTCTCTGCTTTGAAAAATTTCAAAATAAAAATTTTGCAACTTGAAACTCTTAACACACCAGATACTTTAAGCCTCAATTATACTGACTTGCACCCATTGATTTATTTAACATTACAAAACAGATCTATGTACATGATCTATGTATGTACCCTACACTCCCACTTTATCTCAGATCATAAGCCCAAGAGTTACTAAAACTCAGTTGGTTTTAACTTTTGATCAAAAACTGCATGGGAAGAATTCATACTCTAAACCTCTGATTAGGGTCTTCAACTGGTATAAACTATTTTTTGACTTTACTAGAAGCTCTTGTCCCCTGAAAGCCTACCCACCGATCTAAGGGTAGAATGAAGATGTTTACCTCGTGATCATGGGCTTGCTGTCTTGCTCCATCTGAAAAAGAAAAAACAGACAAATACTCCAAAATGCATAACATTTGAGAAAACAAGAACTAAAGAATTAAAGCAGTTTCACAACGATAATTACAGAAGTTATAGACGGAAAACTTGTGCAGCTTTCCTAAGAAGTCACATAGAAACCGTGTCTAACTTGGATGCTTTCAATGCATCCTCCAATACAATCTAGATACAGCTAAATTTCCATAAATCTAATCACTTTACACACAGCTGATGCAAATGCCATAAAAAGAGCACATTCACATTTTAACAAGCCTTTAAATCAAAGGCTTCAAACAAGTGTCAGGCTAAATGACTAGCTGGGAATCTTCTGTTGTTCTAGCTAGGCACCTATTTTTATCCCATTCAATACCTTGTCTGTGTGATTTGCCTTTCTGTCTGTCCTGTGCTTTCCTGCTAAAGACTTTGTAGGCTTCAGTCTTCTGATACTGCTCCAGCTCCCGCATATAACGCTCCTTATCTCTATCTGCTTCATCAAGGTATCGCTGAAACAAAAAAGTCCAAGAGTTTCAGGGAGTTTCCTCCCCTTCAGGAGGAAGGGAAGAAAAACAACTTGTCAGATGAAGTGCTGATCCATTTCACCTATGCAAACAGGAAAGGAGTGAAGAAGCAATGAGAATGTGAGATGCAAAGACATAAGATTTCTGGATAAAATTACTGTATTCTGGTGTCCATTTTTCTTTTCTTTTCATTTTTTAAAAATTAAAATCACTATTCTGTTAACTCCTTTTGTTAGACCAAGAAGTAACCTGCTACTAAGCTACTCAACTGAGTATTACTTACACATTATAGATCAAATACTTAAGAACTGCCTTTCTGTGGCTGGGATAAAGTGCCACCAAACAAGAACACCGTAACAGATCATGTTTTAAGGTTCAGATCTGTAACAGCGGGGTCCCAATACACTCTTGTTTTCATGTGTCCCCCCCCACTCCCCCAGACAAAACGCACTACCATTCTACGACCACACACTTTGCCCATCTGTAAGGTGAACAAAACAGCATGCCTATTGGAAAAGAGAAGCATAAAGATAAAAAAGCCTAGGTTATATCAATTTAAGCTATCTGCACTTAGTTTAAAAGAAATCCTTTTTCTAGCCTGAAGATATTTTACACATCTACATAACAGAATAAAACAATCGGAGAATTCTTTAGGAGAGCTGGTGAACTGAAAGCCATTTAAGGAGTGGTGGCAAAACATAACTAATGGGATCATTTCAAGAAAAAAGTTGCTTTCCCTATTTTTTGCCCCAATGAGTTTAAAAATCAGAGTGAACTTTAGTCAGCTGGTACGCCTTTTATTTCCATTAAATCATCACGACAATACACGTAACAGTTATAAATTCCATGCATTTGCAGCGTTGTTTTCACCCTGCTGAGGACACTGTTAACATTCTGGATTGAAATGCAAATTTGGTGATGCTTGGTTTGCACTGCTTTTGGACATTGTCTTTTTCCATCAGACATTACTACTTTTCCATCTCCAGCAATGTGCTGCTGAAAGAGTGCAGTAGCTGAGTTAAAAACGATACAAGTTTTCCCTCATTAACCCACGTTTTGGATGGATTGTTTTGAATTAGTAAGAATGAGTTCCGCTGCACAACCTGTAAGTAGACCTCTACTTTTCTAGTGCAGATCTATACAACTCATTAGATATTTCCCCACACAGGGGAATAATAACAAGAATGATTATTAGGGTGTTTGCTTTAGGAGTGTAGTAATGGTCTTTTTCTGGGGGAGACTCACTATTTGGTCAGTCCAGTCAGCTCAACTGACCTGTCCTTACGCTCGCCAAATACAAAGGGAAGTAGCAAGACTGCAGGGCTGCAACAGGGGAAATGTGAGACTTTACCTTCGACTTTTATATCAAACATCCAGATGCCAATATTGCTAAAGATCAGCTACATCAGACATGCCTTCCCCCTGGATTATGGGACACTAACCTACAGCAGTAGTACGCTCTGACTCCACTGCTTGCTTCAGGATAACGACTTCATAGTTGTTAGCTAACCAGAACCAAAATTACTCAGCTTCAACAAGAATTTTGGGTGGCCATATAAGAGATGTGGGTTCTGAAGCAGCAGTGGCCTTCACTGCCTTAATAAAAAAGGGAAAGGAGAAACTGAAGGGAAGGAAGCGCTCAGCGGTCCTTCCCTGAGCTGCTATAGGTTAGAGGCTCACAGCTTTACTCAAAAAGGGATGGATTCCCCGGGGATAGAATAGAGATTTGAACTCAATCTCCTTTTTCCTAGATTTAAATTTTGTCTCCGAAATGACAAGAATATATTAAGACACTCTGCCTCTCTACCACTTGCCCTTTTCTTTCCTCTCCTCTTACAGCAGACATGAACATCATTCTCACTATAGATCTGTTACCACATTAACTGCTTTGCTTTGACACCTATTTTCTGGGTTATTTGGTTAAAATGCTATGCCTATGCACCATTTTATAATACCTCTGTATGACCTGTGTTCTACAAGCTCAGTAAAAAGCAACAAAAGGAACTCTTGTTTTCTGCATAATCCCATTTTTCATCCAGCCATCATAAAAACTTTCCTTAAAGTATTTTCAAAAACTTAAATATCCTGATAAATTCGTATTATAGCATCAAGTTACACTGTGATTTAACTACTGCTTTGCTGTAATCTCCAGTTGGTAATCGGGTGTGGATGGTAAGACACAAAGTCCACTCAGCAGCAGTTAAAGAACCAGAACCAATATTGCCTTGGTCTTCATTCACATATCAAACAGTGCAGAAGGCCAGAGTGGTCCCAAGTAGAAGACATCACATTCTGACCAAAAGTTGGAAAAAACCCTAAAACCCTTTTCCTGAGGTAATGTGTGTAGAAACTAGAACACGTAACTGTCCCTGTCCCATCCATTATACAGATCTCAACTTTCTTTCTAGGGCTAGCAATACTTCCAAAAAGTGTCTGAAAATTTATTCATGTGAACTATCTCCTTCAGTAATCTGTTTTTCAGGTCTGCTTGTCTTACTCTAAGACAGAAGCCATTTTTATATGTATTAATGAGTTTGTAAAATAAAGAGAACTGCAAAATCCTTCAAGCAGCTCTGAAATCCCACTGAATTCTCCTCAGCCACAGCGAATAAATGTCTGCCCCACCCTTCCAATGGCTTCAGCCTTGGAAACTGGTAGGTCTCAGCTCTAAATTACATTCAGATGAATTGCATAAACTATGGGATGTCTCACATGAGGACTATCCCCTGTTCTGAGCACATTCTTGCACTATTGAGAGGATACAGTTCTCCTCAAGTTACACCTGGATGAGATGCTACAGCCCTACCAGGATTCATTACTTGAATTCTGGAGAATCTGTGCCCTTATTATACCCAACTTTCAAACGCCTACATTAATTTCCTTACTGAACAACAATATTCCCGTTTAACAGCAATCACAATCCAACAAGGAAAAGGGAGTTTAATGGTACCCGTTTCTCCTCAGGAGGCAGTTTGCTCCATTCATTGCCCAGCATCCTGGTGATCTCTGGGAAAGGGACTTCAGGCCTCTTCGCTCGCAGCTGCTCCCTACGCTCGTTCATGAACCGCACATACCCTGTGAGGGGGGATTTGGGGGCATTGGTGTCCCTAAGGGGTTTCTTCCTCTTTCTCCCTTTGGCCCAGCCTCCTCGTTTAGTTCTTTGCTGCTGCAAAATGAAAATGGAAGAAAATTCAGATTGAGGGAAAAGAATTACCACCTCTGGAAGGAATAATTATTCATGTCTCAAACATTTTCACCAGGAGCATGTTGCTGCAATACATCCTTCTCCGTGGATGTAAGTTTCAAACCTCACTTTAGAGCAACTCTGACTTTCCTCTAAGTCAGGCCCAAGAAGTCTTATTGTGAAAAGTTGTTTGCAGTATCTCCTGATCCACAGGGACGATAAAGTAACATTTGCATCAACTTCTGATTGTAAAACCATGAGGGGATTGATAGTCCATGAAATTATCATTTTAATGCAACTGCAAATACTACTTAGAACTGCAAATGTTTTTTTTTTTAGTTGTTTGGGTTTTCTTAATTATTCTCACCCTCACACACCCTCCCCCAGTCATTTGCCTCAACATCACATTTTAAGAGATTTTGTGTATTAGTTAACAATTGTAAACTAGTTATTTTGCCCATTCCAAATCTTTCACCTTCATGCTTTATGTGCTCAAAACGTGGGTGAAAGGACAGTACATAGCTTTTCTATTCTAATCTATGTAAAGGATTTCCTTCCCTCTAACCACCTCCAATATTTCCAAATCTTCCACCTTCATGCTTTATGTGCCCAAAATGTGGGTGAAAGGACAGTACACAGGCTTTTCTATTCTAATGTATTGTATAGGATTTCCTTCCCTCTAACCACCTCCAATAGAGAGAAGAAAAAACTCTGAAGAAGGGAACATTGTAAAATTTGCCTGTGGCACACTGTGAGCTCACAGGAACGACATAATTACCACTCATCCTCCTGGTTTCACACTGTTACTATAGCATAAGAAAACAGTGTTGTCCAGAGAATGCTATATATGTACAAGTATTTCAGTACTTCTAAACTCTCCCCAAATCAACATGTTCCTGCCATGATATTAGCTTTAGTCTCCTTTCTGGAATTTTATTGCTTCCTTAAACAAGGACCTCACAGCTGAAGACAACCTACAAGGAGGAGTATCAAATGCATCTATCAAAAAAACCAAAACCATTTCCATGTCAAAATCAGTGCAGGATGGTACATAAGGTATAGTCTAAAGTATTAAGTATAATGCTTTCAAAGACAAGAGTTACTCCCAGAAGAGTACAACGGTCTCACTTTCCTGACTCACAAGAGATAAAATAAGTTGTGACAGCCCAATATGTAGTTTTGAGAAAAATAGTGTATGTAGTACAAGTCTGTGGACCCTGCTGGCTAAGCGAGAGACATGTGTGCTGTTCTCTGCAGCTTTCCTTGGCTGGTTGCATGCAGTTGTGCAACACAGAAAACTAGAGGGAATCAAAAGATGAAAATGGCAAATGAATGAAAATTTGTGATCCTATCAAAAAAAAATAATCTGAGTAGGTAAGACAAACTATAATGACAAAACTCCATGCTTTTGCTTCATTGAGAAGTCACTACTATTTCATCTCACCTCCTCCTCAGGCTTCTGCTCAGTGTTTTCAGCAGTATTAGTGGATTCATTTTGCAGCTGCTGAACCTGTGACAAATCCTCCACCAAATCTGGGTTATTCACAGGCTGTGAAGTTCCACCACTGAATGAAGTCTCAGAATGAGCTAATCTGAAAAAGCACATAATAGCAAAAAAAAAAAATTTAATCATCATATTGCTAAATCACTTCCTTTCTAATCTTCTAAAACATGCAAAAATGTTGCAAATATATTCAGTTCTTACACTAGCAAGAAAAAAGAAAAGATTTTTTTTTTTAAAGAGTCACTTTTGAAGAACTGGCTGTTCCATCCAAGCAACTGCTATGACTGCCACAGTTACTACGGACTTTCAAAGACAGCTTGATTTTTAAAGTGTTATTTTCTTTCTTTTTTAGTCAAGCTTTTGATTATACAAACAACTGTCAAGCAAGTAAACGTTTGGATCTGAAATCAGAATGCATGAATCTACACTTCTTCAAAAATACTGTAAGGAATTTTAAATGAATGGTCTCATCTTGTACCAATATACACCTTTCTGGATGCATTTAATGTATTTCTCCACAAGTACACTTAAAGGTTTGTGGTTGTGTATGACTTTGGGTTGAACTTTATTCACCATAATCTCCTGTTGATACATGTGGGTATTTAAAACACAAACATGACTAGCTCCCAACAGGCTCCTGAATGGCCACTATTGATATGCCCTTGCAGCAAAAATAAATCAACTTTACTCCAAGACAGGGCAAGCTGTCTGGAGGTGGGGGGTGGAAAGCAAGTGAGCAGAATATATTTCTGAAGGTAGGTAGAGATGAGCACATATTTTTGACTATCGGGTTGTTGCCCCTTCTCATCACTGCACTCTGTGGGCAAATTAATACAAGATTTTGGGACTCAGATTCCAATCCCTTCTTGAGCCAGGCTAAAGATTACTTGGCCTTGCTTAGTCACGTTCATGAAAATAACAGCAGTGTACGCTTCAAGTCTACTTTGTTCATTTACTCTGATTTACAGCTGCTTACATGCATGCCAAACACTTTAAGTATTCAAATAATGGTTCCTGTTAATGTAGAAAACAGCTACAGAAAACTGAGATATGTAAACAGAATTGTTAGTTGAATGCTTACATGAAAATTTGTCTTTAAATAGAGAGAACAGCATATTTCCATTACTCACTATCATCAGCAATCAGGGCATAATTACTGGTAAAGACACAAGGGCTGGAGAGATCCATGCCTGACTTTCAGATATCAGACTGAGTTCATACTACTAACAATTAGAGAGGGAGAAAGGGAACAAAGCGTACACACTCATATAAGTTAATTACATTCGGCAAGTGTCAGAAAAAATAGAACAATACCATTTCTTAGAATCACTGCTACAGTTTGAAGACCATTTCAGCTTTCCTATCTGTTGCCCCTTAGGAGGGAAGCTTTCTAAACTACACAGAGGCAAACTTTCCATGTGATGTAGTCATTTGTTGTGAAAGTTGATGAAACTCATTCAACACATTAATACCTTTGAAACACAAACCTAATTTGAACATGTACCTCATTTGGCACCAGCAAGTTTGAAATCCCAGATATGTAAATCCAAAATCAGAACTGCTTGAAGTAGAAGCCTCCATATTAATTTTTACAGGGCTTTACCTGCCTGCAAAGTCTGAATTTTATTGCTTGCTGCTTTACAAAACAGAAAAGAAACTTCAAGTATCAAGACACAGCAAGAATTCTCTGTACTCCTAAATGCCAACTTCTTTTGTCCTTGTGATTTTAAGAGGCCATTGTTTCAGCCTGTAAAAGCAGAGTCAGTCTGACAAAAACCAAAGACATCAGTTTCTCAGTGATTTTCAGAGATCAGTGATGAACAGCATTCAAATAAATGTTTGTGATCTTTTCCATCAGTTCCGAAGAGTCTTGGTTTCTCCTAAACAGAGTCCTGTGATGTTCTATCAAGGCCAAGGGAGTGTTGTAGGATTTATTTTTGATGGTTTTATTTTATTTTAAAATTACTTACAATGCCCTCTTCCCACTGAAACAGCTTCCCTGGCAAGCCTAGAGTTAGTATCTACCAGCTGATGGCTAAAAAGTAGTTGCTTACCCAGTCACAGTAATTTCACTACCTTCCTTAGGTCCATCTTCATCTGTAAAAACCGAAGGAAGGGTGGAGCCAGCCACCAGGTTCTCCATTTCTCTGGAAAAAAAAAAAAAAGGCAAGAAGTTAATTACCTCATTGTTTCCCTTCAGCAGCACTTCAGTTTAAACATCACAACATACCACAGATTTTTTACCCCATAAACCAATTGGCCAGTCATAGCTGGTTGGCTTCAGGACAGATCCTACAGGCAGCTGTGCTTACAGTCAGAGAAGAAAAATCATAAACGATGCTTCAGTTCAGAGCTTCCCTCTTAACTGAGCACTGTGCCAATGACAGTGTTGTTAGAAATCACACTGTAGAATTCTATTTTATGCCTTGAGACAAGTTTTCGTATTCAGCACATAGGCATGTAGACCCCACTCCTCCAGTCCACCTTCCTGTTCATTTTTAACTATGCACCCTCACAGGTTTCTGTGTTGACCCCAAAGAAAGTTGAAAGTCGCCCCCAAAGTTTCAAATTAAGATTGCGATTAATAATTACTTGTCCACATTTTCACACTATACCTGTGCACACAGTTGAGTGTTATTGCTAAGTAAGAGAACACAGCAATGTTAGCTAGATTATTTTAAGCTTCAACTCCTATGTAACAGTAACAGCATGTCATGGACTTGCAGCATGCCATGGGACTTTGATGAGAGGTAAGAAATCCAAAGAACAATTGAATTTACTTATCACCTTCTAAAATACAGAACTGTTGTACTGTAGGGGGAAAAAAATCCCCAAACAAAAAGCCTTAAACTCACTCTACAATTACAAGTTGCAGTTTCAGCCCATTTTAAAGGGTCATGGACTTGCAGCATGCCATGGGACTTTGATGAGAGGTAAGAAATCCAAAGAACAATTGAATTTACTTATCACCTTCTAAAATACAGAACTGTTGTACTGTAGGGGGAAAAAAAATCCCCACACAAAAAGCCTTAAACTCACTCTACAAGTTGCAGTTTCAGCCCATTTTAAAGGGTGACACTAGTTAACTTTCCATTCCTTGAGTTTAGAAGTCATTTTTGATGAACTAGCAGATATTTGACTTGAATACTGCTATCCCTGTCAGCTAGAATACTTGGGATTTAAGCTTGGAGAGACCGATAGTTCCTTGAGTTTAGAAGTCACTTTTGATAAACTAGCAGATATTTGATGAGTATTGCTATCCCTGTCAGCTAGAATACCTGGGCTTTAAGCTTGGAGAGACTGATAAGAGTTATAACCTTATGCTGCTTTCTCCTGGGTTGGTATGCCTTCTACTCAGCATTGAAATCAAAGATTCCTTGAGTTTAGAAGTCATTTTTGATGAACTAGCAGATATTTGACTTGAATACTGCTATCCCTGTCAGCTAGAATACTTGGGATTTAAGCTTGGAGAGACCGATAGGAGTTATAACCTTATGCTGGGTCAGTATGCCTTCTACTCAGCATTGAAATCAAAGTGATCCAAGACACAAAATCCTGCACTCCATGTTTTTAATATTACATGTGTTTTCCCACACCCCACTTCCACAGATAAAGGTTTTCTACAAACAAAAGTAATGACACTGTTTCTTGCATCTTATATCATTTGCAGGTTCCTACCACAAGTACTACATCTGATATGGAGTAAAACTTGTGCCAACAAACCAGTGAATACAGCAAGGCCACCCAAACAGATGAGCATCATGCTCCTACTCAAAGGACTCTGGATGCAAGAGATGTTTATTCCACTGCTATATTTGCTTAGAATTGGTCAAAGGACTCAAAAGGCTATTCTCAGGAACCAGGAGTGTAATCATACATCTGACATGCTGGGTTGAGATCATGAGCTCGGCTCTAGTCGTTTTATACCTCACTTTGGAAACATAGGAATATCTACTCCCTTCAGAAACAGCTCTACACCTTCATAAGCTACTATAGATGTTGATAAATGAATCTCTGGTAAGTCTCTAACTTATTCAGTTAAGCAAATGCTCAGTTAATGCTCACAGTAGATCAATTGAAGGTCTCCATGAAGCAGGCACTATGCCAATCTAATTTCCACCATGAAGTTCATTTAAGTTCCCAAACAGTATCCTTGCTATACAGCAGGAAAATGCAAGAAAGAATAATCATCTTCTCTCATTTTTCAGATGACATTCACCCTTTTCTCTTCTGCTTTTCCAACTGTTGAGATCTTTAGATCATCCTTAAGAAGCCTATCATTCTGATACTTTTTCTAGAAAATAAAGCTACGCAGACTGCTTCTTGGGCTTTGATATCCTGCAGAGAAACATCCTTTACTCATGTATAGAAAAGACTCAACCAGGAAGGAAGAAATCTAATTCTTGCTTTACCATTCTAAGCCAGGAACTGAGTATGGTTTTGAGGCCTCAGCCTCAAGAGAGACATGGCTAAGCTGGGGACTGTCCAGTAAAGGGCTGCCAAGATGGTCAGGGGTCTGGAACACCCGACCTCCTAAGGGATGTCAAGGAAACTGGGCTTGCTCAGTCTGGCAGAGGAGGCTAAGGCCGAATCTAATAGGTGCCTAAAGCTATCCGAAAAAAGTAGCAGAGATGATAGAACCAAACTCTCAGGAATTATATTGGCTTTGCAAGTTCAGATTGGACTCTAGGGAAAACAAATTTCCCCAGAAGGGCAGCGCAGCACTTGAACAAGTTACCAGAGAAGTGGCAGTGAGGCTACCCTTGCAGATTTTAAATGCTCAGTTACACAAAGCCGTAACTGACCTAAACTAATGTTGGCAATAGTCCTGCTTTGAGTGGGAGGCTGGACTAAGATAACCTCCAGATGTCCCTTCCCAGCAACATCTGCAGTTCTCTGAACCGGAACTCTACAGTATGTTTTCTTTCAAACACTACCATCTCTGACATATAAAGGAAAAAAAAAAACCTCAAGTAACACAATGCTTTTAAGAAAAGTGGCAAGATACCCTGCTGGAACATACAGGATTTAAATTCTTAAAGAAGGAAGTGCAAACAATACTGCCTCACATGTAGAAAAGAATCTTCGTCAAGGCTGGGGCTTTACTTGTTACAAGAAAATCTGAAAATTCAACTGATTTGCAGAATGAGCTCTTCTCTGATGCCCAGAAAGCTGTTTAAGCTCAGCTACTAAATACACAACAGAAATTGCTTCATGCAGTTGTCAAGTACAAGAGTAATGAAGACTTGCTTTATGTTACACAAACTTCCAGTTTTGTCAGTCAACAGAGAAGTTAGTATCATCAAAAAAGGAAGCTTAAGCAATTAGACTAATACCTTGCAAATATATATTTACACACACATAAAAGCTTCATGCAGGTCTGAAAGAATAAACCACCTTTGTTGTTCAGGCACCTCCAGCAGCCTTTTTGAGGTCAAAGACCTCTTTTCAGCCTCACCACGCCAATCTATTGGCACTTAGCACTCCCACATGTGCCTGAAAACAACACATATCCTCTGCATCTGAGCATACTATTACCAAGTCTTCTGTCCCTCATGCCCAATCTGACCTTCCCACCAGGTCCCCGATACATCTGTTCACATCTGGACGTAGTCAGGGGCAGCAGAGTCTACGCTTGCCTTCAAACTGTGGGGAGGCACTCGGGTGGCAACCATAACAACATATAAACAGAACACAAACACAGGAAGCTGGGAGAACACACACTTCATTCTTTAATTATTATTTTTTTAATTTCACCGCTAAAGATACTAACTCTTTCAGTTGAACATGAGCCACATCCTAAAGAAAAATTAACATCAGTGAGTTTACAATGCCTTATGATCTATTCTAGAAAGCAAGACATCAGGACAGATCCCCAAAAGCTCGCTGAGAACAGATGAGAACCTTTGCAAGTCTTTCAGTCACATTCCTCATGGATAATTGCCCCATGCCTTTGCTCCAAAGCCACTGTCTGCTAGTTTCAATCCCAGTGCAGAGCTACATGTTCATTTCGGGGATGTAACAAAGTGGGCAAAACAAAAACCTGAGGAAAAAACAGTAAAGGGAGAAGGAAGGGAATTGCTGCTCTCAAACTTGAGCCTTTGCAGAATTCACAGGACTTGAAAAGGATATTTAGCAAGTCCCGTCTGGATTTGTTCTGAATATTTGTGGAGCTTTGTCGATTTTAACTCTGGCTTTAGCCAGATAAATTTGACTAAATTCAAGGCACAGGAAACAATGTACACTTTTTTAATGGCTAACACATATATAATATTCATTTTTTAACTATGTATACACAAATGCAAGCTTAAAACTGAAAGTGTTGTTAAACTCTAAACCTTTACAAGCATCACAATTCAATGCAAATAAGCACCACCACCAAATAAAACTAACTCAAACTAGAACAGCTCTGAGTTCACTGTATAATACACTACTAGTTGTATCGGCTGAAGGAAGCAAATCAGCTAAGCAGGAATACAAAAAGATGGATTTATTTATTAACAACAACATTTGATAAAGTGCTTGAAGACCCATGATTTATTTTGGGATAGGTCACTTCTGGAAGATCCAGCAATTATATTTCCTTTACAATTTCTGTAGGGTGGAGCAAAGACTATAGCCAAACCAAAACTGTAATGCTCAACCTGACCACTACTTTGAGTTTCCATAGAGATTCTGCTTCCATTTTAAGCACCATACTGCTCAAACAGAAACCCTGGAATTCTCAGAATTCCAGCAGTAGACATCATCTCCCACTCTGCTATGGGTAAGCCCACACAGTTAGCAATACATTTTTCTGACTTTACCTTAGTTCCAAACACCCCAGGCTCTCCTGTGCACTTGTCTTACTCCCAAGTGCAAACTCCAAGGGAACTTGAGATTTAGGCTTTTTTTTCCCTTGTATTTCCTACATCCAGCATAGAACTGATCACTTGTGGAACAGCAACAGCAAACTGACCTACAGAGGCTGGAAAAGTTTTTGGGTGTCTGGTTTGGGGTGCACTACCAACCGATACTTAAAAAGGATTAAAAAAACCAAATGCAAAAATGCACGTACAAGAATCAAAAAGGAAGAGTGCAAAGTTGAGTCCAGAGAACAAAGCAGCATTGTGTGAGCAAAAATCCAAGAAGAGACCAAGAAAAGTATCAGTGAAGAACAAGTTTCCTAGCATTCCACGCTCTTGATGTTTAAACATTGATAAGATTTCCAAAGATCTATTAGTGACCTATACTAACATGAGTTAAACGCTTTTATGAGCCTAGAGAAGATTCTACATTACCCTAAACCATGAAAAATCTGGCTTAATTGATCTTTTTCTTTCCCTCCCTTTCCTCATCTCTCAGGGAAAATAAACGCCTCATGGTCCAGACAATCTACAACAGTTTTCTGTAACTTTCAGCGTAAATTTTCTAGCTGGACACCACTTGCATGCAAGGAGATAACATACTTGATACTACAGTGTACCACCATAGTTTGACAGTATTACTTGGGAAATGAAAGCAGCACCTACACAGCATAAAGTTCTAAGTGGTATTACCTATATCAATACACAGGGAAGAATCAAAGAGTAGGTAATCAAATAACTTTTCAAAAACATTATCGTTCAAATACACTTTCTTAACTTCTCACACTAAGTTTGTAGGCCATACCATAGAATTGTAATATTATTCTAGTTGGAAAGATGAAGTAGCATTTTGGGTAGACTGAAAGCTACCATAGGATCCAATTTCTAGTCACATTTCTACAAATAGAAAGCAAAAGTTAAAAGAAGTTAGCTGTAAAATCATGGGTGTGAACAAATCCATGACAGGAGCTAGGCAGAGTGACTCTTCCATAACATCATTACTATGGTTGCATTGTTAACAACACAATTATAGGGCAACAGACCTAAACACATGGATTACGCATAGTCTAAAGTTTAAGTTTTTGTAAGAGCCTTCTCTGCATGAAATAAATGAAGTAAATTGTGTCAGATTCATCCTTTTCTTCAAAGAATCAGATCGTTTTACTCAAACAGCAAAGATGCCATTTAAAATGTGCAATCAAGTGATTTTACCTAGCAGACCACCTCAGTGTAACACATCTGCATTCTTAATTTTTCAAAGAGGGAGACTAGAGAGAGTAGAACATGTTCATTAAACAATGCAAGCTACAAGCAGCCATTCTTCTCTAACACTGTGCACTCTCATGGCTCACCCCAGATGAAGAAACAGTCTCTCCAGACACAAAGAAAAGCAATTACAATCAACTCTCCAAAATGTTCATTGCTTCCACAAAATGTAACTCGTTTTTGCTTGCATAAAGTGATTCACAACATATGTGAAATGAGGCTGGACCCTACAGTGTCTGCAGCGGTCTGGTCATACAGTAAATCACTGACAAATGCAGACTGACTTCTTACTCATCCCAAGGCTGCACAGAGTCTTAAGATGGTGAATAGAGTCCTTAGCAATGCTGCCTTTTCAATTACTCCACTGTATCAGCTGATCTTAAACCAAAAAAAAAAATAAGAGGTTTTGAAAGTCAAGAGTTATTAAACTATTTAGTCATCCAATTAAAAGGTAAGGATATATAAATACATATTTATTACAGTTAAGCATATTTAAATATGAAGTCAGCATCAGAAATCCAATTTACAGCCTGATTATAAAACACTGCAGGAGTTCCAATTACCTCATTGCCAGTTCTAGTTTTAGAAACATTAACTGCTGAGTGGAGGATTTTTCCTCTCATGCTTCCTACTCCTGAAGTCTCTCATCCTTCTTTGCCAGAACAAATAGCTCCAAACCTTACCATTCAGAGAATAATAGATTAAAAAAAGAATAGTTCTTCTACATCACAAAAAAATCACAGTATTCCTTATCTAAGCATCAGAATCCAAGCCCTTCATAATGTAAATTATTTAACTCAGATTATTTATTAAGAGAAAACCCCAAAGGATCATCACTTCCTGTCTGTCCACATGTAGACAGAATATCAGAAAGAAAATCTCCAGTTAAAACCCCATGGTTTTGGAGCTGTCAGAGCAAGTTCAGATTATCTCAACAGCAGCATCTTCTTCCACCAAACTGGAGCAGAAGCATATAATCCAACATGCTTGACTGCAAAAATCAGATTTGATTTTTTCCCCTACAGGCAACTCATTCAACAAAGGTCTTTGTGACTTCAGGAAAATTGCAAGCCAAACCTAATGGGATGAAGGTTTTTCTGTCAGACCAAAAAGTATATACCACAGAACAGCCAACTGCTTTTATTTTTACTTCTTGCCAGTAAAAACAAAGAAACACCAGAGACCAAAATAAAGACTTGCAGGAAAAAATTCCAGAGTTCCACTGCATTTCCAAGCAGCTTAAGAAAAAAAAAAAAAAAGAAAGATGGAAAGCTTAGTTTTATGCTTAATTTATTTAGATCTTTGTGGCAAATACTAACAAAGCTATTAATACTCAAACCTTCATAAAAGCTGCCAAACATCTGCAAAAATGTTTTTTCAGTCTTTTTTTTATAAAAAAACCCCAACACGCTCACAAGTCTTCAATTCTATATTCTACTGTTATTTATATAAATGCATTTGGATAGGGCATATGCAAGACATCCCCTATTTATAAAATCCTCCCGTTTTCTGGAATTTAAGCCCTTATTCACACAGGCTGTACATACTCAACTCTGCAGACAAAAGCAAGAACAGCAATACCGAATCCTCTCTCCCTTCAAATACATGAAATTTTTTATCAGCGATACACAAGTTTTTTAGATCACTCAAAGGAAAACAAATGCCCACACTGAGACGACTGTACAATTAGTAGTGCTATCCACCCCTAGATAGCTAAAATCAGAAACTGTGGTACAGGTACACAGAGGGAAGGTTTTGTCATCCAGCCCTTCATTGCAAGTATTAAGCATCTACAGATTAGGATAGTTCATTTTATTCTGAATTAACTTTCTTAATGATCGCATCGGCTGCCGTTTGAAGTAATACCGCTAACATATACAAGTCTGCAAAATTAATGTAATCCTCATGTTATAGATCTCACAAGAGAAAATATAAACCATTCAAAGCACAAGACGTAAGTATCAAAATACATGTTGAGAATTTTATTTTAATCAATCACTCTACCTAAGTCTGTCCAGTATTTGACCACCAGGAACAGCACTGGCTTTTGTAGTTTGTCCATAAAAATCTCCTCTGAATGTCCAGATACTATAGGCAATTTAGTCTACCTCTTCACCTGCTCTGCCATTTGAAAATTTCTCTAGAGCCTAAGGACCTCATATTTCACAGGACTAAGTTTTCCAATAGCTACTTTTACATTAACAAGGCAAAAGGGATAACCCATAAAAAACCCACAACCACCAACTATGTAGGGGACACACAAACCACGCCTTGAGCACAGACACTTCTCTGAAACCACAGCGATTGTAAATCATCCAAGACTTTACCAGACCCTGCTAGTTTCCCCACCAGTAAGTAAATAGTTACTTTCCTTCAAAAGTTCAGTTCCTCTGATCATTTATGTCAGTAAGACTCAATTATTTCACTGTTTGTGGAATGCAAACACAGAAGTGCCACGAGAAAAGCAGTTTATTAAAAAATGTAAATGAACAGACTGAAGTTATTCACGGTGTTTGCCCAGCTCTAACATTTACCAGCATCACACAAGTGAAACAAGAAACAGTATTAATTAATGCTTGAGGACTACTTTGATTTAAAATACCAAACAAGCATTCTGAACTAGAGATAACTCTGAATTGTCAAGGAATCCTGACTGTGACTGACCAGTGAAATGAAAAGTTACATATTTGAAAATGAAATAATTGAAGAGTGGGATTGAAAAAGTAGCTTTAAAGGTATTTTAACACTTCTGCTCTCTCTAAGCCTTGCGCATCACAGAAGTTGTTGGGGAAGTATTGCATATGCTCCCCCAGCTCACATCACTTCTGTGAAACTGCTGCTGCCACAGAGGAATACAGACTGGAATTTGTCATGCACATACCCACCAAAACAAGTCTTTACTGACCATTTTACAGAATATGGGGTTGAATACTTGGGATGTGAGAACATACTGAAAAAGGGATTCAGTATATACTTAAAAGAATGACTCACCACAGGCTTCATGACCCAAGACAAAAGCATCTACTCTGACCTCAAGAGCCGCAAAGACAGCGTGGAACTGGATATTTTAATGCACTGATATGGGGACAGGGACAAAGGTCAAAGGAAATGAAGTGTGGGAAGAACCAGCGATTCTCACACACAACAGGCAACTAATTCCGCCTGTTTTCAGAAAAGGCCCATCCTCAGAAAAAATATGACCTGCCGGCTTCCATACATTTTTGCTCTCATTTTCTTGCTGTTGCCTTGCATTATTCCAACAGAAAACAAATGAGATTGTGCAAACCAAAACCTGTCGTATAGAAGAAATCACAATCTTTAGATAGCCTTAGCTGTGCAAAATAACACGTCCATAAACATTCACTCTGATCTGCTCTTTTTCCTTTTAAAAGATCAAAAGAAGTGATAGCTAGCAAATTCTTTCTAATAGCAAGAATAGTGACTTGAGCATTGTTTCTAATCTGTTCTTAAAGTCCTCTGGCAATAGATTAATAAGTATCAGAAACCAAAGTTTGGATGTATATTGCATGAAGCGTACCAAACCCCCTTCTCAGCCAAGGCTCTTATAACAGTCTTTAATTTGAGGTTGTTTTCCCACACATATCATTGGCATCACAGGTTAAAAATTGTATAGGACCTCAGAAACAGACTGATGGAAAAACCAATAAAGAAAACAAGCACAAAAGAACAGACACGAGGTTCAAGCAAGTATCAAGATAGCAATGGACACTGCTTACAAAACTTTGTCTGGATTCATTAAAAGAAAAGAAAACACAAATAGAAATGACAGAACGATCCTACCAAAGCATCCTATCTCCTGGAGAAGCACATAGCTCCTTTGATCACTGCTAACAAGATTTTAAAGTTGTCTGAGGCCACAAATGAAATGTGTAAAGACAAGTACTACAGGGAAAGACTACACCTAAAACATGAATAAAGAATGTTAGAGAAATTAGAAAAAGACTGAAACAATATGCTCTTACTAGGCTCATACCAAGATTTCCCTCTCACCACCAAAAGGGAAAGCACACAGGTATTTTAAAATCATACAAGAACCCACATACTTCCATGGCTCCATAAAATAATTCACTTGTATCAACAGCAGAATGTAGACAAGTTAGAATAAAGCTTTACCTATCTTCATCCTCCCAAGGCAACAGAAAATTATGCTATTTAGCACCATGAATGGAAAACAAGGGAAAAAAAAAAATCAGTGGCACAAACCTACTGGAACAATCTCAATGCTCTCCAGTTTAAGCCATGAATCAGACGAAAAAAAAAATTCAGTGGCACAAACCTACTGGAATAATCTGAATGCTCTCCAGTTTAAGCCATGAATCAGACAGGTATGTGTGAGGTATGGGAGGTGGCAGACAGAGAGCACATTTCTGGAACACCCATGGTACACATAATGAAAATACTGAATTTTGCAGCTGAAGTAGGATTGAAAAGAAAGAAGCCACTCCAGCAGCATGCCTAAACATCCTAGGCTGAGTCCTCAAAACAACAGGTAAACATTTGTAATATTTCATCTGATCCCCAAGCCACTTGCAGTAGCCTAAACAAATAGCTGTGAGGACAATGGATAACTTCTTCCTACTGTCTTATTGACACTGCAATCTCTTTGTGTCATATCATAGGCAAGAAGTCAAAAGCAGCCATGGCTGACACTGCAATCTCTTCTTTGTGTCACATCATAGGCAAGAAGTCAAAAGCAGCCATGGAAAAATAGTGACTAAAAGCAGAGCATCCCTGCCTAGAGCTTGGAGCCAAACAGCAAACAAAAGCCTGGGAGAAGCATGGCTAAGACCAACAATAAACTGTTCTTCCAATTTCCCTCTTCTACAGCTGCTCCTCAGATGCTGCAAACCAGGAACTGCAGATGGGAAAGATGCACAAGCTCTGCAAAATAGAGTTGGTCTACGTACACAATAAACTTAGTCCTAAAAGAGAACATAAATCTTTTCAAATAGATTCAATAATCTTTTCAAAAGACCGAACAGTCAAGAGGATGGAAGTCTCACATGTAACAGTCTCAAGCACTTGTATTTAAAAGGATTCCTAATACATGCTTAGTTTTAAATATTCTGAAAGGTATTTGGCATTCAGGTTTGAGTATTTACCGTATTTAGCAAACAGCAAAGATTTATTCTGCTTTTACATTTCCTTTTGATGATTTCATTTCTATATATATTTGTTAAGTAAATATGGCTCCTCTGAGCTAAAGCATAAATATTACCCCAACACCCCTATATATGGGTAAAGAGGCATAGATGGTTAAAGAATGTCATATAGGAAATCTCTAAGAGCTAAGAATACAACTAAACTTTGGAGACAGTCTTTAAAATGCTACCAAGCTTAACCTTTTTTTTTTCCGGACATCTCAACTAGCTGTTAGTTATTGCTTAGTTTCAGTAGTTGTGAGAATCTGACTTGAATACACTTTATACAGTTCTTACTGCAAAGAGAAGTAAGATCTAAATTCTTTGTGATCCTTGACAAAAGGTCACTGACACTCTGGTTTATACAACATTGAATAGTGGGAAAACGGAAAAACATTTGTATTTTCAGAAGGGCTACAAGGTAGATTTCACCTCAGTATAACCTCATAATCTGAAGTTCATTGCCTTGATCAGAAACAGACAAAGCAAACTGGTGGAAAACAAGAGTTTTGGCAATCCTCTGTCTTTTTTGATTTGTGGAGCCTAAACATTTTACAACAGAAGTGCAGGCACAGAGCTGCAAATTCAGGAAACTTTTTTTTGTTGGTTACCTTTTGCAGCCTGTTAGAAGCAAATACACAGATTACCCAAGGATCCATTACCACTTTTAGTCCTAAAAATTTCCTCAGAGGCTTTTCAGTTAGACTACTGTCTTTTCAATCACCAGCACTCCCTTTTCATTTAAAAGAGGCCCCTCTGAAATAGCACTCATCTGCATTTTGCTCCTTCCCACATCTCCCAGAACAAAACCAAGAAAAAAGCATAGCATTGCTTCTTAAATGTTACATTTTCATAAAGCAGAAAGTATTCAGCTTTAACAATCATATTTGAGCTTATAGACTTCCTGAGATAGAATATTTATTGCAGTAATTGAAGCTTGGCTTTCCTGGTCTTTAACAGTCTCCCAAAACAGCTAATTCCCACCCTGGAACTGTTTCCTGACCTCTAGAAAGGGTCATCTATGTTTAACTGTAGACAAAATATGCCCATGGCATTCCAAAGCTCCATGGTAAATTAACTAAAAAGAATCCAGCAGCTTCAGTTCACATCTCAACTGAGTTTTGGTTTTCATGATAAAATACCCACTTCAGAAGAATCTCTTATTAAAGAGACCTTTTAGTAAGTAAACCTTTAAGCAACCCCTACCTGGCTACCATAAGTAGCACACACCTCTTCTTCAGCAACAAGTACACAGTTCTCCAGACAGGCTGGTCACCTCTCCTGTTGCTTCCTGGTAATAAGTAACAGCAATGAGTAAACCTCCGAGAGCAGGCTGCAACGTGTCTATAAAGAGTCCTGAAAGACCACAGAAGACCACTGCACCAGACACTACTTAGCAGCTCCCATCCACAGCACAATACCCCTAGGTATTTGGCAATTAGCATGTAACAGACAAATAGAAGGAAAAGCCTATTATTTGACAATCAAGCTCATTAGGAAAGGATGCTTGAAATTCCAGCTTGTAAAAATAGTATTTTTTGAACAAGTGAGGTATGTTTCGCTTATAGCTAACAGTTCAATTATCAAGAAGCAGAAAGATTCATCCATTGCTCACCGAAATCTTCCTCTACTCAAGTATCCATATCTTAATCCCCATGAACTTGCTTGTATTCCTATTTAAAACACGTTTCTCAGTAACATTTCCTAACATCACCTGATAATCATACATTTTATATGTAAATATCTTCTAACCACACAAACAATCAACAGATTCCAACTAGTTTTGCTGACTAATATCCACCCATCAAAGCATTAATGAGCAAGATGTGTCCAGTCACTGCATTTTCTTTGTTGGCTGGTCCTGCCCAGTTGTGGAGGAAGAAAAAGGAAACAATGTGAGAGAAGTCCACATTTCCTGCTATGCTGAATTAATCCTGCTTCCATATATCAATAAATACATCTCTTGTATCATTCACATTTAATGATTCACATGCTGCTTTAGACTAGAAGGGACTGCTGGAGGTTGTCTGGTCCCAAGACCTACTCAAAATCAAAATTTAGGTCATCTTTATGGCAGACGCCACCATGGTAGACCCTCTGGCTCAAATCTTCTGGTCAACACAGAAGTAAACCAGCAAACACCCTCACTGCTTGTGTTTGTGTGTTTTTTTGTTAAAAAGACTACCAACAGCTGAAGAATTAAGCACAGTTTATTGTCAGGACAGATACAGTTAGGAATAGAAGACACGACATAAAAGCAGTTGAAAAAATTCCTTAAAATGGCCACATGAATAGAGAAAAGGAGTATCAAACAACACCCGTCCCTCTCCTGACAAAGCACGAGGGACAGAAGAATAAAAAGACAATTCTTCTCTCTACCACCAGACCAGAGATGGAAAGTTTTTACTCATCTACTAACAAGAAAAATCCCTCAAGAGCAACTTTAGCAAGGGATCCAGGATCTTCTCTTCCATTACTGAAGCTAGAGCTGGACTTCCAGTAATATACTGCCCCTACACAAAGATTCTCTCACCCTTGGCATTAAGCTCAGATTTACTCTCAACTCTGAGTACAATAAGCAATATTTAACCCAATTCAAACCATTTCAAACAGACCATAGTAAACAACAGCAAGTTATCATTTCAGAGAGGAGTTACATGTTAGACAGAACCCAATTTTCAGTGATTTCAAGTAGGCTTAATTCAGTAGCAGTTTGAAGAAGGTTTTTTTCTTTTCTTCAAATGAAAAGCTTAGCTCGGGGCTGCTCTGCTCGCCACTCCACTAATTAGTCCACTTGTTCAATATATTCTGTCCTTCAAACGGAGGACACAGCATAATGAACTGCATACACTTGCACAAGATTATAGGGACAGACAACTGAGGGACTAAGATACTGTAACATCAAGCTCTTCATTGCGTATAAGCGAAAGATAAATTCTCATTTCTAGCCTTACAGAGGATATACTATTATTTGCATGACAATAGAGGTTTAAATGTGACAAGAAATGAAGTCTCCACTAAATCAAAAATTTGAGACATTCTGTGCCAAAGTCAGATTAAGGCTCACGAACTAGCACTCACACCACTAGTAACATACAAGTGTGACAAGAAATGGAGTCTCCACTAAATCAAAAATGTAAGAGACCTTCTGTGCCAGATTAAGGCTCACAAACTAGCACTCACACCACTAGTAACATACAATCGCCTTCACAGCAATATGCAAGCTCTACCTGAATAACCAAATATTTCCTCCTTATAAGTACAGCAGTTCAGACTTATGAGCGACTGCTGTCACGAGTGAGGCTGGGAGCTATTACATTTGAAGGTAGATCTACCTGTATGAGAGAAAGGTCACAAAAATCAGAGGCAGAGACAAATAAAAAAATTGCCAGGGAATGCACTGGAAGAATAAACCCAGAGAATATTCAGCTCTCCTGATTCCTTCAAGAATCCACTGCTAAACCATACTGTAACCTCAAAGAGATCATTTAATACTAAAATGAAGGCTAGAGGCATATTAGTTTCAGCTTGTGATCAGAGACAAATTAATTTTTACACCGAGAACTGGCACCTGATACCTTAATTTCTTATTGTGACTTTAAAAGTTGTATCTTACCAACATCTCTGCATCCTCTCATCCATACAATTTCTTTCAACTCCATCGCCTTCTTCCCACATGGCATCATCTCCTTACGGTTTTCAACAAGCCTCCCATACTCTGATTTTCTCAAAGGCAGTTACAAATCGTGGTTTGTCACTGCAGTATTTAGCACAATACATTTGCAATCCTTCCTGTACGTTCAACATCCAAAAAGCAACTGATTTGTCATTTTTTCTCTATTCCTTCAAATATCAATTACCATTCAAGTCAAAAAATTGCCAGGGAACGCATTGGAAGAATAAACCCAGGGAATATTCAGGTCTCCTGATTCCTTCAAGAATCCACTGCTAAACCATACTGTAACCTCAAAGAGATCATTTAATACTAAAATGAAGGCTAGAGGCATATTAGTTTCAGCTTGTGATCAGAGACAAATTAATTTTTACACCGAGAACTGGCACCTGATACCTTAATTTCTTATTGTGACTTTAAAAGTTGTATCTTACCAACATCTCTGCATCCTCTCATCCATACAATTTCTTTCAACTCCATCACCTTCTTCCCACATGGCATCATCTCCTTACGGTTTCCAACAAACCTCCCATACTCTGATTTTCTCAAAGGCAGTTACAAATCGTGGTTTGTCACTGCAGTATTTAGCACAATACATTTGCAATCCTTCCTGTACGTTCAACATCCAAAAAGCAACTGATTTGTCATTTTTTCTCTATTCCTTCAAATATCAATTACCATTCAAATTCCTTGTCAGCTGTTGCTGATGTACTGTCTAGCTTCTTTGGGATGATTACTTTGCACTTCATTTATCTCTTAAGCACTAAGTTATTTAGCAGTAGAAAGTCACAGCAAATGCCAGGCAACTTCTTTCTCTGATCTGCAAAAATTTCCAATGGCTCAAATTTCTGTATTCAATGTTACACAAATATACCCACGGTAGTGAGATGCTATCAAGCAAGTTCAGAACCAGACACTAACAAGTCTCAAAAATGGAAGTATGACAGATAGATTTCCTGCTGTAAACTGACAACTCATTTAAGCAAAATTTATCTGCATGTGACAGACTAGTGTACCTTTTTCATGATAACTTTCAGTTACCACATTACTGCAAGGCTGCGATATCACAGTCCTGCCTCATCACTGCCCAGAATCTTCTATTGGTCAGTCACTGGTCCTCACTCACACAAGCTGGAAGGAAAACACCAACCATGCAATAGAGCTACGGACCAGTAAACTCCTACCTTTACATGGCATTATTTAAACGTCTCCATAAAAAGTCAATTATAGACACCTGACAAAAATTACTGACCTCAGACTTGAGAATAAAGAATTGTGCATCAATAAAGAAAACACATTTTTCTAAACATAATTCCCAGAAGTCTATAATAGAAAGACACTTAGAAGTTACTTTTTTTTTTAGTTTCTAGCCTTCACTATGCATTTGAAATCTCGTGTCTTCCCACTCTTCCTCACTATAGAAATGTAAACCTTTTGTACACACGTATTTGTACATCAATACTTCAATACTCCTCCATATAACAGCAATCCAAGAACATAAACTTTAGGAACATGCTGGAAAGTTTCTTGTAATCTGTTATTTTCTGTACGCTTTGCAAACCCTTCTTCTGATAAATGCCTTTTCTGTAGTTCTCTTCAGAGATACTTTATTGAAATGGCATTAGGACAAGACATGTGAATTTACAACTGGCAATAAAATTATGTAAGTAACTTACCTAAAAAAACACCCCAAATATTTAAAGCATTTTCCTATAGAGAAAACGCAAGTAAGGTATGTATACCAGAGTTCACATTTTTTATACTTGTAATGAATTTTACGTTTTTATAAGGTTAAGACAATATTAGCAGAAAAGGTTTCTCAAGAAAGGAAAATATCTTTGATCTTAGGATGATTTTCATATCACTGCTGAGTCAAAGCAGTTCACGTAAAGTGTCACAGTCTAAATTTAACATGCAGTTATTAATTCTATAGCTTTTTATATCCAAATGTAAACAGATGAACAATCAAATCAAATCTTCTGTCAAGACAAAGACTGCTTTGGTTAGTCTAATACAAATACTTACAAGGCTTTTGTACTTTCAAGGAAGTTTCCTTGGCTAGAACTAAAAAAGTTTATTTGCTGTCTGCAAAGCTGCAAGTGTGCCCACATACAAAGACTAGAGGGGATGACTGTGATCACCCAGACTGACCCGTTTAGCACCCGCCACCTATCTTCTGTCAAAAAGGAAACACAAAGAGGAATTCAAATCCACATAATGGTTTACACAGTCTTGTTTTAAAGACTGACAGTAAAAGAAGTATCACCACTTGACCTGTCCCACAGGGTAGTTATGCACACAGTAAATCTGTACAACTTTCTATTGCAGCAGTCAGTTTTATTACGCTTTTGCATTTATTGAACCTATATCAATAAATTCTCATTAACTTGTGATTTGGCAAATGTATGCTTTCAAGAATTCAAACAAATGTAGCACCTGCATTCATTTTTAGGCCTGAAAAATGACACCTTTAACTTATTTTCAGGCTGTCCAGTGTGCTAGCAGCCCCTTCTGAATTCCAAAAGTAATAGTTGCAAGCAGTGCCAGCTGCAGAACACACCATGTATTACCACCTTGCCTGTTAGACTCAGTTCTTGTTACACCTAAGGCTTAGTTGCTCAGAGCATCACTAAATGCTAATGTTCAGCTGGATTATTCAGTCACCTCCAACACCTCTTAGTGTCACTGCTTCCAAGAAGGCCTTCCTCAGCTTATTCCTCTCCTGAGGTATACCATCTTAAATGTGACCAAATACAAAGTCTACTTTGCTTGAGTATAGCTTTTAAAAACAAAAAGCCAAAGCAGGTTAGCAAGCCACATCTACTGAAAAAGTAGTTGTCACATTACCTCTCCAAGTAACAAGTTTTAAATTGATGCCATTTTATTCAAAGACATCAAATTTCATAAAGCAGGATGAATCAGGCTCTATTTGTGACTTCAAACTGACATTTAAAAAGCAAAGGATCACACACCAATATGATTCAGAAGATTTTTTCTGCCTTTTTTTCCCCTCCCATACTCAAGAGCTTAACAAAAATGACTTCTGCTTCCATGTTTCAATGAAGTGTTTATTAAAATTCTGTAAACTGTTCACTAACACTAAAGTCACACCAATTTATACACTAGTGTCAACTGTTGAATCAGAACGGGGAAAACTGGCAAAATACTGGTGGTGTAAATTGAGCATTAGATGAACACAATTTTCAGGCTTCTTAAGCTTTCCATGTTTTGATACAGCCTAGATTTAAGGACAGGTTACTGAGTGGTAGCTTGCTGCCGCAGAGAGGGCAAGGTCTTGCTTCCTTCTCCTTTCTCACCTTGTTTTGGTGATCTCCACATCTCACAGGATTTTGACAGAACTGTTTTCTAACTCCCTAACTCTTCCCTTTGGGAGAATGGCAGGCAAGAGGGGAAGCTGGGTATCTTCCACCAGCTCAGATACGTAGTTGAAAGGAATCAAGAGGGTTCAAATAAATACCACAGTTTATCAGAAGAAGAATGTGTATGGAACCTCCCACGTCCACACATGGTAAAGTCATATTAAGCTACATGACCCACTCCCAATCACCAAGATACTAACATTTTTGACTCATTCTGCTAGTAGGGTTGTGGTTTTCACATGACATCAAGAGAAGCATTCAGAAAGGTCAGCTGCCTGCATGAAGATAAGCCAAGTCCTAGAAGGTGCAGACAACAGCTCTCCGCTGCCTAAGGCCATAGTTCTATGGCAGCCTAAGCCTATTTAACTACTAACTACTCATATCACATCATCTTCAGCCTGGCACCTCTGTTCAAAGGACAAGTCATGTGTTTCAGCATTCTAAAGAAACAGCATAACTTTTAGTTCACTTATCAAATCAGTTTATGCCAGATTAAAGGGTGAAATGGCTCAGCAAAGGATCCAATAAGCATTGCAGCTGGCAGAAGAAAAAGGGATGCAAGTAGCACAGCCAAGAGTAAGTGACTTACATTCCTATAACCCTACAGCCTGAGATTCAGCTCTCTCACTAAAATTCTAGTGGTGTCAGAAATGAAGAACGTTTGAAACTATTCCAGCAACTGAGGGCCCCAAAATAGACCTAAGTGGGAGGGAATGTGATTACCAGAAAAAATTAGGATTATCTCATAAGATGACTTGACATTCTCAGGTTTTTTTCTTTCTAATCTAAAGCTAAACATTTATTCTTCTGATGAAAGCTGAGATTCTTTCCCATGAGCCTGGAAACAGAACTTGAATTCCACAAATTCTGATTCATTTGTTCTAACAAGGGACACTTATTACACTGGCTCTTCATATAGTATATGAATTGCAGCAAACATACTTTCTTAATCAAACTCAGCAGAACAATAGCTGAAGTCTATTCTGTCATGCTTCCACATATTGAAACAGTGAGGATTTAGTCAAATATTGGTTATCTTGATTTCATTTCATCAGGAGCACAATTCACATACACTACCAGCCAGAGCATACTGCAGTAAATGCAGCCCGAGCCAGAAACTGGCTCCAAAAGACAACTTCAGTCTGTTGTAGTACCTGACTGGATGTCAGGACTGAAAAAACCTGCTATGCCATGTTTTTTACATAACTACACTGGTAATCAGGGACACATGAAGAACATCTTTTTCCTGTGGTTATTATCTGATTTTGCATTGGCAAAGTTTAAACTCCAACAGAAACAACGAGCACATTTTATCTTCTAATGCTACACTGCCTCCACTAAGTTGTCCAAATTTCTCCCAGTTTCTCACTGCTTTGGTACTCTCTTTTGAATCACAAACCCTCCAGCTCCTGTTTTAGAGCCCTCCTATGTTGAACCAATCACAAACATTCAGATCCAAGCAGCAAGAACTAATGTAACACCTGCTCATTAAGAATCACATCCTGAAGGGGAAAGCAGAGCATTCTAATATGCCTATATAGTTCAGGACTTTTGGAGACCCTAAGGATTTGCTCGTCTGCTCTAGAAATCCTATACAATTTGTGATTTGAGATATTCCAACAACACGCTTGTGTATTTGAAGATATGGTAGCTATAAATGGAATATCTTTCTAGAATAAGTCTTAATTTTTTTATCCTTTAGGTATCAGAAGATGTCTTTTGTCAATACGCTGGATAAATGAAAATGCAAAACAAGGATGATTACGCCTATTTTTAAAGTAAGCTGTGGAGAAGTGGGACACGAGAAGAGCACTGTACCAAAGGAAAAGGTTTAGAATGCCAGTTAAAAAAAAAGCCAATTTCATAAAACTGAAGCATACATCAAGCTTTCTTCTCTTACCTTTGCATGCCATTTATCCTGTACTGGCAACATTCACCCCCACGCCCCAGTCTTCTTGGCAGAAATGTGATGTTAGCAAACTCCAGATTTAAAAGTGTGAAACAAGATTCACAGTTTACTGTTTTCAGTACTTTGCTTGGTGTTGATCTGTTTTCTCTCTTGTGTAGTCTTATACTATTACCAGAACTTGTTTTGCCACAGCTCTCTCCACTGCTTTCCCAACTATGGAGGCTGACACTTTCCACATACTGTCAGGCACAGCATATTTTGAATGCTGGTATGGGACACTAAACTCCATCAGAAAATCCAACCTTTGATCAACATAAAATTATCACCCCAGAGTCGTAAGGCTGAGATTATTACTTAAGTCTATACTCACATCAATGACAAAGACAATCCCATCTTCCAAATAAAAAGTTCATCTGCATTACTGATGTTCTGTCAATAACTTGTTTTCAGCAAACAGTACTCCAAAGTTAGAAAACAATACACCATGTTATGTCCAAGCTTTGAAACACCAGCCATGGGAATTCCAAGAGAAACCAACTGTTTTTTTCTTAAGAACACAAACAAACACAAAAATTTACAAAAGAACCCCCCATTAAATCATGTCACACTGCTTACCTGAAATAAAAGGAACTACAGAACAGAGACAGCCAAGTCAGACCTGCTTTAACCACCATTGGGTTAAGCCTTTATGAGAACCCATTCAACTAAAGCAAGTAACTGTACTGCAGGTTTATGTGCATATTTAGGTCCCACCTTAATAATGAAAGACATTCCTTAGTCACCCATTAAGCTTGTTTCTTCTTTAAAAAAAATAATAATAAAAAATCCCCAAATCCCTTTCATTCCCTGCACATGCTGGGACATCTACCACATCAAGGGGACAAACAAGGTAACAGCTGCACCATCTGAGCAGCTCTTAGTTTGTGCAGTTTAATTTCACATCACAGCTAGTGGCACCTGAGGGGACTCTCCTACTCCTCCCACAAACCACAGATCTGTTTCTCTTGAGGCAGCAGCAGTGCACACAAATGCAGCAGGCTAATTCAGGGGGCTAAAGTGGAAGCAAAGCAATGGCCCCTCTGGACAGTAACAACCCCTGAACTGCTGCATAATCAGATAAGCATCAGGATAAAGAAAAGGAACAGAGCTGGCCTTTCAGCAACTCTTTATTGCATCAGTATGGATCCAGAGCAGCTAAGGTTAAGTAGTCACTCAATTTCAAACCTCATACAGTTTTATGTTACAGTTAAACCATGGGCCTTACCACTTCCCCATCTTATTATTCACTGTCTTCTTCACAACCAGCCACACTCACCTCCCCCATGCATACACTAGTGTTCATGCAAGCTGCTTGATTTTCAACTTGTCCAAGTTCCTTAAACTAATTTACCAGCTAGACAAAAAAAAAAATTTCATCACATAAGCTCTTTGAAACAATTTGCCAAACCCATGCACGAGTGCTAGCATCAGAGGGTGATGGCAGGGAAGATTCACTGGCTGAAGCTCCTTCAGAATGACGCTCCCAAGCAGAAAGCACAAGTGATAAATAACAGCACTTAAAATCCTAACAAGTTCTCCAGATGACAAACCTTTGAAGGCCAATTAAGAAAACTTTGTTGAGAGTTTCTTTTGGCTGCAAACAATCCCTCAGACATTACTGTATAATTAAAGCTATGAATTTATCTTTTCATATTTGAACAGAACAATAACACAAAAGTAGACTTTCCCCTGGTAATTCACTAAATTGCCAAAAATATCCTGTGTTCTGCACCAGTTAGAAGAAGAAAAAAACAAAGGAAAAAGCATTTAGAAATAAATTCCATCAGTCTTAAGATTCTTGAATTCAATTAAAAACTGACACTTTCACTATCCTCCTCCTTTTATGTACTTGACACATTTTCATCATCAGTACAAAAAACTTTATGCCACTCAGTCTTTTGACTAAAACAACTCTTTCCATTTTCATGCTATCGCAATTTTCTTGAACTACAGGCTCAGGGTGTCAGCTGCTCACCTCATTATTTATCCCAACCATAATGCTCAAAAGACACATTCCAAAATCTTAAGATCCCCTTTTACCAGAAGAAACAGTATGAACAAACCAAGTCATAAGAATTTCAGAAACAGTGAAGTATAAGGCTTATTCATTTATTCATTGTATGCCATGCAATAAATATGGTCCAAAAGACTGAAATCAGTCAGCCAAAGTTAGCCATTGCCCTAGTCTCCTGCAAAGGAAAACAAGATCACTTGTTTCTAGGATCAAAATCCTTATTAAGACTCTTTAAAGACAACTTAGCACAGCTTCCGTTTAACATATTTACTATTAAAAAAACCTAGTCAGTAATGTTCCTAATTTCATTTCTGAAAGATAAGTTTTCTTCAAAGTGCATCAGCATTTGCGAGAGTAAGGTCAGGGAACAAGGAAGATTTCTTAATAAATTTAGAACTTGAAATATTCAGTTATTCCATCATAATTTGTTTTGTTCCCCTGTAACACAAAATGAAGATTTCTCCCAGATAAACAGTCATTCAAGTCTAGCCCTAGCTGCAGTTCCAGTTCACCAAAAGCTGTCCTTATCAAACCATTATTAAGTAGTCTTTCAGAAATAGAACATCAGTCTTGGCTTTGTCCCTAATAGATAGGAAAGAAACAACTTGAAGTGTTTATACCTAAGAATTAACCCTCTGTGAGATTAAGCTGCATACAGAAAGCTTTAATAGATACATCCCAACCATCCCATTATATCGAAGAGACTATTACAAGGCTAGTCAGTTTTAAATTGCTTACCACCTGACCTATCCCACTGACGCAGGGAGAACCACCGGTGGTTCATGTACAAACTCAGATCCAGGTGTTTTGCCCTCAAAACACAAAGACCAGGATCAGACTACACACAGCAAATTCGAATGGCTGCCACCTGAGCTAATGGCTGTGCTACTGACACCACTGGAGCAACTACACCCCTGGTAAAGGAACCAGCCAGTTCTGCAGTCACACAATAACACAACGTGGCCAGCATTGCAGATCTTGCCAATGGAGGCCAACCTATGTATCTAACAGAAGTTTTAGTTGCCACTTGTGCTGTATATTTCAAATAGACACCAGTGAACCATACCTGCTTTCCTGAACAAATCCACTGGGGAAGATAATAGTGGTTTCTAAAAACAAACTGTTCTAAGTAAATTCATGCCTGGAGAACACTTAAGTGTCAAAGTGCTCCTCATGTCTTAAAATGAACTGAAGGGTTCCCATGAATGCAAGAAATAGTCCTCCTCTCCTTCCAGGCAAAATCATGGAAGTAAAAAAAGAGAAAAGCTTAAAGGAATGCAGAAAACCTAGCTTTGGGAGCTTTCCAAAGCTAATCTAACTACTGACAGAAAGGACATTTTATTAGGGTTTATCAGGATACATGAACAACTAGGAAAAAGGAAAAAGACCTTTATTCACCTGCTGTCCTCAAAATAGCACATGCACGTTCCCTCGAGTTACCCTTCTCTCTCACAGATCATTATCAGAAGAGTATCCCCATTATTACAAGTGCAGCCTCTTCACCTGTGCTCCAACATCTAACAGTTTCCCACAGCACATGCCACGATACTCAAAAAAATCAGCACAGCTCTGAGCACACTTCAGTAAAGGGGAGTGGGAGTACTTCAGCTTTTCAACCACAGCCTGGGGAGGGCAGGAGTAGCAGGAATTCAGAAGCCTGTATCGGCTTATTTTAGTGAAACATGCTCTAAATTTGTCTGCCACCTTTGGTCCAGTCAGGAGTAAGTTTGAAAAAAAAAAATCTCATCCAAGAACTGGCCCTAAAACAAATCCTATTTAATCAATTTACTACAGAAGGCTGAGCTTCCTTTAGCAGGTGAGGAGGTATGCCTTAACAATTGGGCACACCTTGATATTAAGCAACCCGGCCCTGAAAAAAATCCTATTTAATCAAAGAGAAGCATTTACTACAGAAGGCTGAGCTTGCTTTAGCAGGTGAGGAGGTATGCCTTGGCAATTGGGCACACCTTGATATTAAGCAACCCGTTATTTAAATACATTGTGAACCAACACACTGACAAAGAAAGCTTAGAAAGTTAACTTGAACTCGTTAGTTTACAATTTTCTCAGTTCCTGTGCTCTGATACTATGAGGAACTTAGTGATGAGGCTAGAAAGCAAAACACAGCTCACAGTCACTGCTTTCATTCAGAAGTCTACGAGCACTCGGGGAAATCAGCACGTCTTCTCAGTTTTCTGCACAGTCCCTGGCCATCACACACAGAAAACCTCAGCTTGCCAAGGGAAGATGTCCTGCAAGAACAGAAGATGGAAGACAGTGAGAACCCCTCTCCTCTTGGTTGCTTTATTGCAAAGCATTAAAACTTGCTACAGTGATCTCCTAGCAGTCAGGTACACATAGAAGAGCTAAACCCTGTTCTCAGGTGCTAAAGAAACATCCTTGTAAGAAACGATTCTCTTCTCCCTTTTTGAGCCATAAAAGGCATATCTGTCATGGTACCATCTATTGTGCCACACCATGAGCAAACAAAGGAAAAAAATATTCAATTTTCAATCAATCTCCAGATTTTCTATTTTGAAAACTGCTAGTATTTTATGCAAAAGCTAACTTAAGAAACTGTTAGACTAACTTGAATACTCTGCTTGAGCCACCATTTCTAAGCCTAGGTCTCCTTAGAACTAGTAATCTCAACTTCAACTTCAAGACATGTCAGATTTCTAAGGACAGAAAATAATTAATCAATTTCCCTCAATTTTCTGGACTCTAAAGTTACAGTATTTGCCAATAACTGGTATAGTTCCAGAAATGCTGAGTATCTCATCCTTTCTAACAAGCATAAAGCTTTGGTGTGCAAGAAATCAAAAAAGATAAAATGGCATTTCACTACTATCTTCAAATACAGATAGCTTGTGTCCCTACTCGTATGGCCTGGCTTAAAAAAAAAAAAAAAGTCATGAAAACAATTTTTTTGTTATTCTTTGTTTTCAATACCTGGCTATGTTTATATTCTTATGAAATTAAAAATCATCACTTCAGAATAACACACATAAACTTGCTAGAGCATGGTCCCCCCCAGATTCTTGTGCCAAGTTCTGTCACTACATGGCCTTAGCCAAGCTTAGTCCAACTTACTTTCCATGGAAAAGAATGATGTTTTCAAAGATCTAACAAGACTTTACTTGCTGAACAAGGCATTAACTGTAAATCAATTAAAGCTTCCCCTGCAGTGGCACTAGCACTGACAAGACACTCAGCTTGTATTTGCTTAGAAGAGCATGGTCCTAACCAAATTCTGAAACCCTAGTGCTGGAGAACAGTGGTCTCCAAAGTGAGTCACACATTCAAGACAATCCACTGAGGTGTGGGAAGAAAACATTTTTTGTAACATTAACAAACACTATTTTAAAATACTGGTTATTTCATCTTTATCTTGCCCTTTCTTAACCTCTATTTTTAAGTTTGTTTTATAATGTACATATCAGTACAGCAGCACTTAAATATAATTGATAAATCAATAAAAATATATACATTGGGGAGGCTAAAATTTTTTTTTACTGATAGGCACGTGCAGCCAAAAAAAGCTGGAGGCCACTTCTCTAGAAAGCAGGTCCCTTTCTCTGTGAACAGAATTTTCCTTTTTTTTCTACTGAGTAAAAAAGAGGATTTGTATTTGTCCCGCCTTCCCTCATTTTCCTAAACGCCACTGAGTTAACACCAAGTGACACCAATCTTTCTCACTCCCAAGATGATTTTGGGGTTCTCTCCTTACAATATCTTCAATAGCCAGCTCCACATCTAGCTCTCTCCAGAGGCCCAACACCGTGAAAATAAGCAGTTTCACTTGGCTGGAGAAAGCCAGGCCCAGGTCAGTTTCCCTCTAGTGTTGGTATTTCAGGGGACTGGAATGAATGGCGCCTCACAAGGCACGTGGCTCCAGTGTTTTCAGTTCTAGGCTTGGGGCTTTTTTTTTTTCCTCCTACCTCCACGATAAGAAACAATTCCCTCAAGAACGGGCAACTAAATGTGAACGCCCATGGCTGGAAAGAAGCCTCAGCAAACCACACTGCGCTAAATGCCCCGCTTGACAAGGGAACAATAAGCGGAGGTAGTGAAACAATAAATAAATAGAATTAAATACACATCAAATACCATTACCTCTTACTACTTTGCGGGCGCCGAGGGAAGAGGCGAGGGTTATAAGGAAAACCACGGAAAGCCAAGTGCCCAGACCCTCACCCTGCTCTTCCCCCTCACCCAAGGCGATGCTCCTAGCCCCCCCTCACCGGCGGGCCGCGGCAATCAGGCAGCCCTCCGGCGAGCTGGGGGCGCGGGGCGAGCGGGAGGCCGGGGGCGAAGCCCGCCAGGCCCGAGGGCTGGGGAAGGCCAGACCCGGGCCGCCGGCAGCGTCGTGAGGGGGGCCGCTCCCCGCTGCCCACCGCGGAGGGAGCGGGGCCGTCAGCCCCTTCCCCCCGCCCCGGGCAAGGATAGGGGGAGAGAAGAGGAGAAGGGCTTGTAGCCCTCCCTACTGACCTGCCGGAGGGCGGCTCTCCCGCCGGGCCGAGGGGTCGCCCGCCCGCCGGAGCCCGCTCCCCTCAGCCCGCGCAGCCGCCGCAGCTACCGCCTCCCTCAGCCGCGCGCGGCCTCCTCACCGTCCTCCCCCCCGACTCCGCTCGGATCCCTCCGCCTCCAGCTTCAGCACATCCCTCTCAAAAGAAACACCTCACACACACCTTAGACGAGGCCCCAGCTCATGGAAAGCACCCACCAGCCCCCTCCTCAGCCAGCAGCCAGGCACATAATTACAGTCTAAACAACGCACCGGGACTACTTATCCTCCCCCCCCCAGGGCGGAAGAACACACTCTATCTCGCGCGCAGGCGCACAAGCGAAGTTAAAAGGGGGTGGCTGAGCGCGAGGCACGCCGGGACTTAGAGTTTTTCTGCTCCGGCCCCGCCCGCCTCGCGCCGGCTCCCCCCGGCCTCGCGGCGCCCCGCCCCCCCGCGGCTCTCCAGCCAATGGGAGGCCTCGGCGAGCTGAGGGCGGAGGGAGAGGGGCGGAGGGATCCCTCCCTCCTCCGGCGCGCGCGCGGGGGAGGCGGGGCCGGGCCGCGGCCGGCGGCGCCCGGAGTTGGTTGTTGCGCGCGGGCGCGGTGGTGGCAGAGCCCGTCCCGTCCCGAACCCACGGAACCGTCCCGGCAGCCGGTTCCTCCGCAGGGCCCCGGCGGGAACCGGCCCTGAGCCAGCCTCCCTCCGCCTCGGGAGGCGCCGCGGGGCCGGGGAGCCCCTGCCAGGTGAGGGGCCGGTCCGAGCTCGGGCGGCGAGAGGAGGGAGGGGGGTGAGGGCGCTGTGAGGGGAGGCCGGGGGGCGGCCTCCTCGGGTTTTACCTCAGCGAGGCGGCGGGCGCGGGGGGAGTGGGAAGGGGCCGCGGCGCTGCTCGGCGGGGTGTGAGGGGAGCGGCCGGGCGAAGCCGCCCTTCCTGAGGGGAGGGGGTCCCGCCGGCAGCCGCCCCCGCGGGGCTGGGCCCTCGGGTCGCCGCCGATAGTCCCCGTCCCCCCCCCTTCTCTCCTACCCCACTTCCCCGGCGGCCAAGGGCGGTTTCTTCTGCCCGCAGCCTCGGCTGGAAGTTGTGGGACGGGATCCTGTGGTGAGTGTGCGGTGGCCGAGCCGGGCTGCGCCGCTCGGGAGCCGGCACCTTCGAGGAATTGGAGCACGGGGAAGGCGCCGGCGGTGCCAGGTGGATGCTGGCCCCGTCCCCGCTCCGTTACTACCCTGGGTTCTTGTCGAAAAAGGCTTTATGTTGTCAGTGTTGACGTGTATGCGGCTGCGTTCCGTCCTCCTCTCGAGCTTTCGGGGCTGCCTGTTCTCTTGAAGGTTCTTTTGGGACTTTTCGGTAGGTCGGTGTGTTTCCCCGTTTTTCTTGCGGGTGAAGTTGAGACCGGACTGGAAAAGCTGGGATTTGCATCGGGAGAGCAAGTGGGACGATGTAAATAAATACGTTGCGGGGATTAATTAGTTATCAGGCAGCTGGTATCTAACACTTAATGACCAGGCTGCTCTTGGGTGAGCACAGGGAGCAGGAGTGTTGCCTGGTGGGTCTCTGACCTCGAATTTAATAGAGAATGTAATTTCTGTTTACTTTAGGTCTTTGCCATTTCATGTTGTAGAGCTTGGCTTTCCTTCTTCTTCAATCTCTTCATAAGGGGCTCCAAAGTTTTTCTCTGTACTTGTGGTGGCCAAAGGCGGTCCGGTGTCTGCTAAAGGGCTTTATTCTCAGACATTTGGGGAAAAAAATATTGCACAAGATATACGGTCAGGAAGGGAAGAACACACAGTTGGAGCCAAGGCTTTATGGAATTCCAATAATTAGGTTCTATAGTTAGAAAGTTTACTTAAGCTTGTGTAAAATTGCCAGTTGAACAACCACCTTTCTTAAAAATTAGATGAATTTAATTCTGTGTGACTTTTGGTTGACTTACAACCCCATCTGGACAGTTTGATTTCAGTGGTGTAGCAGAGCAGGAAATACTTGTGGACATTTTATTTGGTCGTTTTGACTAGTTAAAACTCTTAATCTAGTTTCACACTGGCTTAAAAGGTTTTGTCTGTAGAGTAGCTAAAATGATTTATCCAGATGAAGCATCTTCCTGGCAGAGTTACTGCTCCAGTGTGTTTTCAGGAAAACCTCATTTTGTTTTCTAAAGCGTTGGAAGTATGCAAGAAGTGAATTACCAATTTTTCCATGAGTAACTTTCCATGATTAATCTCATGTATTCATTTCATGATGGATTTTCCTTATTGTTAGGATATCTCGTGTAGAGGACTTAATTCACAGACTTCCTAAATGACTTTCTTGGGTTGTTCTGGTTGGCTGAGATGCCTCTTCCTCACCTGAAGAGCGGTGGCAGGTAGGGTGTGACTCCCAAGCCCTGGGTAGGAGGTACCAGCTGTGGAGTGAGGAGCCAGATGCACTTGTGTGGGAACAAGCAATTGATAAGAGCCCGAGCTTCACTCCTGAAGGCAATGTGTGCATTTCCTTCTCTTTTAGAACATACATTAACCATGTAAATAAATATATGGTTATTTTGAAATAGGGGCATTCCCTGTGTGTCAGTAAGTCTTATTATTGCCTCAGCAAAAGAGAGAGCTAGGAGGGAAAATACCACTTCAACCTTTTAAGTAATTTGTGTTTCTTACTTTTCAGCTCTTTAGAGAATCTACTTGCAAGTGTATTTACCAAAATACGTATTCTTTTCTATTTACTTTCTCAATACTTAAATTGGTAGGAATTAATAATTTAAAGAAAAATGAGAGGATGCTATTTGGCTAAATGGCTTCTAAATGTTTTCTTGCCTAAACAGGATAGTAAAATATTAAGGTAACTATTGTAAATTATTGATTAGGGTCACAGACATTGGTAACTAACAGAATTGTTAGCCTTCTGCATCCTGCTAGGAAAAACATGTATGTGAAAACTGTAACAAGTTGTAACATGTTTTTTTCTCCCTTTTTGTGAATTTGCACTCCTGTGTCATTTCTTTTCCTGTTTAGCCTTTGCTCTTAGGTTTCCCTTTTCCTTGGAATTGCTCCTCATCCCACTATAGAATTAGACCTTCCCATCCCCACTGATTGCTCGTGTTTTCTTTCCCCTTGTTTCTGAAGGCATCTGCAGCTTTACTCTTTGCCACTGCTTTTCTTGTTCTAGTTGCTTTCTGATGAGGTTGGATTTCAGGTGGTGTTAACTCAATACCCTTTTTTGTTGTTTTTTTTTTTTTTTGTATGACTGTTAGACCCTCTTTTCCCCAGCCCTTGAAAATACAGCCCCAAAAGTCTAAACTGGAGATGGCGAGGTACGGATCAGAGATGAGGTCTGTCTCCTGCCAGCTTCCACACTGTTCCCACATCCTGTGCTGCTGCAGCTCCCGAGGAATCCTGCCGAGCTGCTCCCTCCCGTGCAGTCGGTGTGTCATAGCTGACATTCGGGTATGGGCAGGGTATCGAAATGCAAATGACACAGGTATAATGAGGAGATAGTGTTGCACTTGTGAAAAGCGCTGTGAACATCGTGGAGTACACATGAGTGAAAAGAGACTGTAAAGAAAACACCTGACCCGGGGAAACTCAAAATATAACTTTCTTATCTTTCTGCTATTAATATGTGATGACTCCAGATGCTTTTAGCATACAGTAGTTATAATCTTTTAAACATGTTTTGGTTTATTAGTTGAAGCAAAGTTCAAAGAAACAAGTTATTTGCAAGCCATATGTAGCATTTACTGGCAGTTAGCATCAGCCAAAAATCACCAGTGAGGCCAAATCCACTCTGTACGTATGTAAAGTAACATGGATTTTGGAGCAGAAGATGTATGGCCCCAGTCCACAGCCAAGGGAAAGAGGCTTCAGGTTCTCCATGCCAATGGAGAATCCCAACCCCAATACCAGAAGGGGTTGATGGAGCAGGGGGCTGCTTTCTGTGCTGGAATTACCTGAGAGAGGCTGGTACAGAGACCTCATCTGGAGAGTTTTTGTTGGTATTACCAGTTCTCCCACCCCTCTGCGCTCCCACACGTGACCACGGTTTAAGGACAACATATTGCACTGGGATTTACATTGGCCTAAGGCTGAAATACTTTGATTGTCTCGTACGTATCAGCACAATGATGTAGAATTGCCATTACCATACGGTTTTAAATTTCCAGTGGAAAAATACAGACTACAAACTGGAATCAGACTTGCTAGTTGACTTTCACCATTTTAAAGCGGAGTGAAGTGCAACAAGTGAACAGTATGCACTGAGAGGAATATGAGATCTTTAGTATTTCTGTGGTGTTAAATGACTTGGTTTTACTTGGTAACAATTCTAATTAGTTGTCCAATATTTGAGCTACAATTTCAACAGATTGTGGCTTAGTGTTGTAGGCTTTATGTTTGCTTTTGGATTTTCCAAATCATAAGCAGAAATGATCAGCCATGTGAGAAATTTCCCGGCTTCCTTTTTCCAAAGATAGATAAGTGGTTGAGTCACTAAAGCAATTTCTTTCCCCATATCTTTTTAAGTGGACTGAGTTGATTTGAGATTGCCTGACTGTTGAATATGTGGCTAGAGGAAAAGTACGCAGTGGGTGTAGCTCTGAGGTCACTTTCTTTAAATTTATTTTCTTATGGGACCCCATCAGCTATTACAAAAGTTACCATGTTAACTCACTGAGTTACAAAACTGCTTTACCACAAATGCTTTGGGGTTTGTCTGGTCAGATGGCAAGAAGAACAACAGAATTGCAGCATCCCCTTGGTTCACCATTTCTGGTGAACAGAACAATCACATATTGCTGTGCAGGATGAGTACAAAATCAGTTTTAAACTGCTCCACTTGGAGAAGTAATTTGTAATCAATCTGTAACCGATTTATTATTTTTTTTTAATTCTTTGATTCTGGGGAAAATTGTCACTTGGCTAGTTTCTTTTTTGCATGAGTATTTGGAAAAATCTCCCAATAGTAGGTCCCTTAGTAGGCTAACTGCTCAAACCTGTTGTTTATGGGCCTGGCTTTAACTCGGATGCTTTTGCATGAATTACAAGAGCACTAACAAAGATTACAATTGATTACAATTTGTTGAACATCTGCACTTTGATCACCAAATAATTATGTTTATGTTTAAAAGCTGTGTGAATATGGTGTGTAAAAGTATTTAACAGCGTTTATTTGTTATCTGTACCTCAAAATGCCTTCAGAATTCATGGTTCTTCTTGCTTAGGAGTCTTTTTCTTAGTTGCCAGCTTTTATAGCAGGGAATGTTTAATTTCCCCATAAAATGAAATGCTCAGCATGGAAAAAAATGGTTTTATCTTTTAAAAGTGCAAAACCCTATAAATATTACCTGGGAAAGGCATTTAAAAACCTTTCAGTTTATCCCGCATTTTACTTAAGAGTAATATTTCACTTAAAAAAACCTTACATGCACTTAAACATAAATGCTGAAAAATGCTCAACCATCTTAATGCAGTCACTGTTGACTGCAGGAGACATTCTTAGCAAAGTTTTTGAAATCACAGTAAACAAATGGATAAAAATCATGCCAGGCTAAACATTGTAGGCTTCTAGCAATACTTGTTTTAGTAACATCTTGTCTGAGACACCAGTTCAGTGTGGTGCTAAAAAGTAACATCACTGACTTCATAAAGTTAGTGCTATTTCAGAAAATATTGCTACCAGCACATAATTTGCCAAATGCAACCTGAGAGGTGTTTATGCAGATTTGGATTATTATATTATTTGACACAGGTTCTATAGGAAACTGTTTAGTGATACATTCACAGTTTGACCTTAACATGTTTTTTGTAAAAACCATTTAAATAAATGCAGACCTCAGTTCCAAGATGTTCTTTCTTGGATGCGTGCCTGTATTTATACAGGCCTTTCTACAAAGCTCACCAAAGGAGGAAGACAGTATACAATACAAAAGATGTAAATTCTGTATGTATATATTTATATCCAGTCTTCCAGCTCTGAGGCTCTTACTGTCAGAAAAACCTTCATGCATATATGAAAGACATTTAAATGCACGCTATAAACATGGACAAATATAGACATCCTTCTACATTGACTCCATGGATATTTCCTCTTACTACAAGTCTCTGTACATATCACAGATGCTCTTGCTGTTGTCACAGCTGCCAAATAGCCTCTTAGTGAGTATCATTGTTTTGCTTTTATACTTGTTGGTGTCCTTTCTGTGGGCTTTTTTAATGCAGCAAGAGGAAGCAAGAATAGGTTTTTTTTTAAAATAGTGTGGTGCTAAAAAGTAACATCACTGACTTCATAAAGTTAGTGCTATTTCAGAAAATATTGCTACCAGCACATAATTTGCCAAATGCAACCTGAGAGGTGTTTATGCAGATTTGGATTATTATATTATTTGACACAGGTTCTATAGGAAACTGTTTAGTGATACATTCACAGTTTGACCTTAACATGTTTTTTGTAAAAACCATTTAAATAAATGCAGACCTCAGTTCCAAGATGTTCTTTCTTGGATGCGTGCCTGTATTTATACAGGCCTTTCTACAAAGCTCACCAAAGGAGGAAGACAGTATACAATACAAAAGATGTAAATTCTGTATGTATATATTTATATCCAGTCTTCCAGCTCTGAGGCTCTTACTGTCAGAAAAACCTTCATGCATATATGAAAGACATTTAAATGCACGCTATAAACATGGACAAATATAGACATCCTTCTACATTGACTCCATGGATATTTCCTCTTACTACAAGTCTCTGTACATATCACAGATGCTCTTGCTGTTGTCACAGCTGCCAAATAGCCTCTTAGTGAGTATCATTGTTTTGCTTTTATACTTGTTGGTGTCCTTTCTGTGGGCTTTTTTAATGCAGCAAGAGGAAGCAAGAATAGTTTTTTTTTTAAAAAATATATAATCCCTCCCAGATTGGCCAGTAAATTCAGAAACATGCATGTTTTTTTTTAAAATATATAATCCCCCCTCAGATTGGCCAGTAAATTCAGAAACATGCATGTCTGAAGGTAACAGAGATGCTTAAAAAATCCTACAGCTCTTGTTGAAACTGTCTTTGAGTAACAATTAGTCTTTTAGCAGCTTTTTTCCTCAGGCAAGTTTTTCCTTTCTCTTTACCTTGTATTAGCCCCCAATAGTCTTGTTCACAGTATAACCTCTGAAAACATTTGCAACCACATTAAAATCACTGTTTCTGTCTGTAAAGGCTCAGAATTACATCAATATTGCTTTAATAAACTTTGAATTTTAATGCAAATAGATACAAGCTCAGGGAGAATAAATATTAGTATAGGAGTTTTTCATGGAGGAGTAAGTCATGTTGTGTAATTGTTTTTCTATTTGCTTTAAGCCTTGCTAATTGTCTTTCTCTGCCTCCCTCGTCTAGATTGGGGAGTTTTGCTTAAAAACAGGTTGCACAATATTCTCCAGTCTCAGACTTTAGGTCTGTAACTCTATGGTTAAGGAGCATGACTCCTGCTGTTTGGAATGATCTTTGGAGAAGACAGTTTATTTAATTACTTTTGTATTGTAAACCGTAGACATTCTGGGTTTTTCGAAGCAGGGGGATAGCTCGTAGGAAAGATGTAGAGAATGTGGGGCACATGAAAACTCTCAATGAGATGGGGTACCTGTGCTTTGATCATGCAACAGTTCGCAGTCGGTTGTAGTCAGCGCTACAGCTTGCTGAACTTGGTGTTAAATATACAACCCAGGCATAAATGTTGGCGATTTTAGCTCTTTACATCTGTAAAAGTATGGTTTCATACTGTGGTATTCTTTTTTTTTTTAAGCTTGGTCATTTAAAGGACTGGAATATCTGATGATTAGCAAGAAAGCCTCAAACCTCTCTGCTGCTAATGAAGCTGTCAGTAATGTATCTTTTGACTGTAACAACAACATTTTTAAAGTATTATGGCAGGCCTTCTTATAATGAGGCAGACTCCTATTTAAAGGTCACTATCTCTGGCTGGAAAAGATTGCTTGGGGAGTGCAGAAAACGAAGGCATGTTAGGACAAAGCTTGCTGAAGCGTGGAGTGCTCCTGTGCCTATGAATTTTGCCTAGTAAGTATTTCTTGTACAGCAAAGGCAGTATCCCTGTTAGACAAAATGTCAGTACAAGCAGAGCTTAGCGTACGTTTCATTTACCCTGTAATCTGTATTGGTTCTGGCTGCGGTATCGTAATTGCCATCTTGCTCCATGAACCTGTTGGCAGGTAGGTGCTGGTTCATGGTTCCTTACAAGTTAACCCACTTATCTTCTTAGGGTGGGAGCCAATCTCTTCCAAAGGTGGTTCCTTTAGGATAGAGTTATTCAGAAACTGGTAGACCAGAAGGAATGTTGCGCTCTGGTATATAAAGTACCTGTTTTTAGCAGTTGATAGAGAGATACTGTTAGTAACAGTTGCCATGAAAAACCTCCTGCGACAGCTTTGCAGGTTTAAGGTGAGATTGCAAAGCGGTTAGACGGAGATTCCTCAGCTGCACTGGAGCTTTAGTCATGGTGAGTGCTCCTGTGTTCCGTGTAATTATCTCTGGGTTTCTGCTTGTTGGAATGTGAAAAGTGTTTGATTGTTTTGCTTGTTTGTGCAGTTGCTTTCAAAGAGAGCAGCTGAATCAGGTTCCTTTCTGATTGGTGTTGCCACTCGGCATCAGTATGGTATTCAGTAAATACATTCTTTAAATACAGTATTGCAAATCAGTCTAGATTGCTTAATATTGTAAATAGCACAAAGTGGTGCATTAGGGAAAAAAATCCCAGTTCTAGTTCTCCCCCCCCCCCTTTTATTTTTTTAAAAGGCTGTAATTTTTCTTTGTAGTGCATAATGGTGTTAACATTGCAGGCTTTTTTCCTACTCTGTCCTTTGCAGATTGACTCTGCATTGCTTATGGTTGTACATTATCTTTGTTTATCAGTGTAAATCAACAGAGCTATTCCTGAACAATGGAGATAGCAAGGGACAGATCTTTTGAAGCCAAATTTGCAGACGGAGAAACAGTGTTGTATAGAAACATGTTGAAAAAGATAACCAATATGGGTTATCGGGGGTTCTGCTCAACCCCCTACAGAGGAGATTATGGAAAAGGCTGTGTAATAGTATTTTCTAAAACATTCCTACGCAAGTGCCAGGGCACTTGATGCATGCACACACTAATCATTCTCATGGGAAATAACATTAAACAGGTGAAATTACAAAGCAACAGCATTTAAATATAAGTGGAAATGAGATTTCTTAAGATTTCAAATGTTACGTAACTGGGATTTTTCCCCTAGAGTTGAGTACCTGCGATTTTCTGCAGGTCTTGGTCTGTCTACATAGAAAGCTGGCTTTGGGTGCCTTCATCTAAAAGTTGTTAAACATCCAAACAAAATGAAATCTGTAGAACGCAGCAGGAAATATTAATCCATATAATGAATAATGTTGTCTTCAGCAGCAAGCACTGCTTGCTGAGAGGGGGTTGTAAGTTCAGCCAGTAGTCCCTGAAATTGTATTGTATGGATAACATACTGAAGTTTTTTTCGTATTCTGCTGGCTAAAAGAGTTGGTGTACTTTTTCCATCAAATAAAAATAATAAAAAAGGTTGAAAATATATTGAAAAAATAAGAACCCAGTACTGGTTCATTGTTGCTGTGATTGTGCTGAATGCAAATAGCTGAGCTGGGGATAAAAAAAAAATATTGAACAAGTGAAATAATTGAAAATCAGTATCAGTTTCTAAACAAACGCATGCTTGACTTTTCCACAAATCAGTGTTGTTATGTTTTTAGTGTATTCATTATAGAGGAACATTCATCAGCACAGTCTTCATATCAGTCAGTCTCTCCAGAGCAGATGGGCATGGCCGCTTGTATTTCTTCTCTTGCTTGTAATGAGCAAGATGCTTGTCCATTCAAACTTGTATTTCAAGTGATATGGGAACAGTTTTAATTATAATTTAAAAATTTTATTTCTTTCCTTTTTGTGAACATGAGGCAATAGAGGGTTTCTTGTAATTTTGATTTGGTTTTCTCCTGCCAGTTTACGAAATGTCTGTAACTTGGGTATTTTAAATCTGTAAGTCCCAGCTACTTTTAACTTAGTTGCTTTTGCCACAGGGTTCAAGGCTTCTTTTCCATCACTGTTTTTCCATGAGCTCTCTTTCTCATGAGCTTCAGGGGTAATTGTTCTGCAGGGAAGATAAATGTGTGTTAAATATGCCCAGTAAAATATTTTTCCTGCCTGCATAATCTGCTCAAGAATTCTGAAAAATTATATCCAGTGGACAGTTAAAAGGCTGGGCAACTCCTGTCTCCTAATCAGGAGGGGACTTGCTGTCTCGGGTGCATTTGTGATTATTGGTCTGTACCTCTAACAGGTTTTCTTGAACATGCTTGATTTTTTTCTTTGCAGTTGTTTTATGATCTAGTTTAGATGGGAGAGCTGTTACACCACAAAAAAGAAACTCTCTTCATTAGTTAGAGAGATGAACTTAAACCTCAATTCGTATTCTGAGAGCTTAAAAAGTACAAGGAGAATGGACAATCATATCTTCACAAGGCACCTTTCTCAGGCTGTTAAGGAACGCGTTCTATACCTCACATTAACTCATCACTTCCATATCCTTGGGCGTACGTGACAGTGTTGTTTAAGACCAGAAAATATGCAGAGAGCAAAAGGGATATGATTCTTGAAATTGAGTGGTACCTGAAAAATCAGAAATCTAGCTGTTAGTAAAAGGGGAAAAAAGTATTGAAATATGTCAGCCTTCTTTATTTTTTCCATGAGAGAGAAAAGTGAAGGCTTCTCATTATGAAGATAACGATCTTCCTAAATGCTGCTTTGCTAATTGGTGCAACCCTAACGTGTCTGCACTGTTTTACAGGGTATGTAGGGCTGGTGATAAGCATTTCCCTTTGGAAAAGCTGTACCCAATGTGAAAATAGAGGGAACATAATCTCTTCTGCCTCTTTAAGACGTGTTGGAATAAATGTGTCTTTTTGAAAGGTTTTTTGCATATTTTTCAGATGAGCAACTCTCTTGAGCTTTGTGCTTTTTATTACATAATATTTATGTTTTTAAAGTTCTGAGCATGACCTCAGGTTTTTATTTTGGTTTTAGTAAAATATTTGCTGCTTGTAGCCCTGTAAAAACTGAGAGGTTTTCTTTTCTTCTAGCTCTGTATGACCTGTAGTCCCCTACAGTTCATATGGGAGGCTTAAATGTGCAGTCTTTTGAGTAGAAAACATTTTCTTCAGTACTTCTAGATTTCAAAATCATTGGAATTTGCTCTGTATAAAATTATAACTTCCTGAGAAAATACTGGCACGAATGATGGAAGCTGTTAGTTTTTGGAACTTTTGTTCAAATTACTCATTTTCACTGTTTTATTTCTTTTTTCTCTTCATAGTTAGAGGCTAGTGGACAAAGCAAACTTCGGTCTGAAGGGCCTACTTTGGAATCTGGCAAAAAGGCAATGACTTAGAAAAGAGAATTTGCCATTTGCAGGGAGAAATATAGTCCTTGAACTGTAGAAACAGTTTTAGAGCTGTGATTTATTTTGTTGTTTGGCTCTGCAAACTAATCAGTTCTGGCGCTTTCATGCGCCATCTTCTGCTAATTCATATCTTACGTGTATTCATGTATTTATATTTTCATAGAAAACAGTTATAACAGATCCATGTTAGTATTTGGGGAAGTTAAGATATACAATTCCTGTTGATAGTTGAAGAGGACTGTCTGATTGTAAATACCATGAAGATTTTTGACAGACATGATCATTCTACAACAGGTTGCACTGGGTTAAGAAAAGATTAATTTTTCGAAATCAACTTTTTAGTGTTATAGGGAATAAATCTATTCTGCAAACTTTCATTCAAAGAGGAGATATTTATTCTTTTCATACTGAAAACTGTGTGTCTGAACTCAAATTTGTGTGGACACGTATGTGTGTATCTTACAGGCATATTTGTGTTGAAGTGGCTATTAATGCTGTTTTAGCAAGTAGTGTTAAATCTCCGGTTACGTTCATATTTCAGGAAGAATGCCTTTTTATCTGCAGAGTAGAGCAGTGGAAGATAACAATGGTTTAACAGCTTCTCAGAGCAGCTTATGAACCTAGCCTTTCACTGTCGGGGGAGTGTGACTGAAGTTCCCATCTCTTTCCAGAAATTTGTTCTGACTTTGGTTTGCTAATTTTTTTTCCCCTTAAAGTGCTGGTAGAGGAAGCATTTAATGAACATCCCAGCTGTCTGTGTGTTGGAAGCAGATAGGCAGTAGAGTGGCTTTCTCAACCATCTCCATGCAAAACCCAAAACACCATAATTCACTGATTTAATAATAAAAGAACTAAAAACTTGCCTGAAGTCAATTATTCCAGTGTTTAAAAGAGGACCCAGGACACTCACATAGTCTTACTCACTTCACTAACTCAGCCTTTTGAAAACAGCTATGGTAAATATTTATTTAGTTGCCATAATACAGTATGGGTATGTTTTTTGACCTCAGCAGTTAGACTGAGTTAGGCTACTGCTTCAAAGAGGTTTAAGTCTTTAGTTCAAATAGTAAAGATCTATGGGTTTATATCACAAAGTGTATTTCTAGAGGCTTATCCTGGTGCTGTTATATTTTCTTTTTGTAACTCCGTTGTATTGTCATCTTTCTTGTATAACTTGCTGTCAAAGCACATGCCAGGTCATGTGTTACGGTCTGTTCAGAGTCACTGTAGGTTTTGCTAGTTAAATATTTCTGTCTGTGAGTTGGAAGAGCTACACTGCATATCAGAAGCTCGCAGTCAAACCTGCTGTTGGGTATTTACTTTTCTCATGGCTGAGTACTTAAAGTTAGCATGTGATTTGGGAGTAATCTTTGGAATTAATTTCTGTATTGGTTTGCAACAGGAAAAACATGGAAACTGGCATGATGCATAGTTTTCAGATTGTTTTAATCAGAAATTTCCATTTTAAGATAGGAGAACAGCACCTAGAGTAAATAGGCTTGTGCCATTTTTAGACTATGGAAGATCCTGCCTTTAAACTCCCAAGTCAGAGACTGAATAAATACTTTCAAGTTTCATTGTTGACCTCAAGATCACTTTTTCCATGGTTTGTGACAAGGAATTAAGCGGGATGTCTGCAAAGTAGGAGCATGCATTCAGGTCTTTTGGTATTGTCAGGTCAGGACTGAAGCTTGGTAAGATGAGAATGATTGGCAGAATGACATGTCCCCAGAATTTTTTTTTTTAACTCTTCTGTAAATTGTACTGAAATCTAAAATAGGGCATAGTGTTCTCAACAGAATGCTGACAGTGACAGAAACTTCAACAATGCAAACATTCTCACTTGTGGAGCTGAATCACTTGGAAACAGCAGCCAGAAAGGCGAAGTGGAAATACTGTTGTCTGAAACATTTAGTAGCAATGATCTGCGTTAAAATTGCAGTAAAATTAATCGATGCTTTTTTGTCATTTCTTTTGCACAGCAGTTTTCATATGTGCACCACAGTCTTATCTTGCAGCAAGAAAATAAGGCTCTTTCTGCACTGAGGTACTGAAGCAGGCTGATCTGGCTAATACTTTATTGCAGAGATTTATTTCGCTATCTGCATTGGAGATTTTGAAGTATTGTCTGTTTTTTAGCAAGCTGATTTAGTTTTTGTTTGATTTAAGAATATACAGAAAAAGACTGCTGTAATTAGAGCTTGCTGGTAGCTTTTGGCAAGTCCTGAATTATTTGTGCAGTAGTATTGTACTGAAAGAACACGATGCATTTTGAGGGAGGGGAAATCAGAACAATGTGCTGATTTGCTTGTGTGGGCTAATATGACTCATTTAGAATGAACTCTTTTACAGGTTTGGGTTTTTTTTAGGAAAAACTGACAGGCTAACCTTGGGTTTCAAATCAATTTAAACTGTCTAGCAAGTTGTAAGTCTCCCCTCGATCCGTAAGGCCCTAGCAATTCTCCATGGCTTTGGGTCAGCAGTTTACAAACACTGCCTGGACTAACAACCCGTGAAATCAATCTTTGAGTCTTCCTGATGCTGCCTTTGAACAGTTTCATTGATGGCAAAGGAGAAATGACTGTCAGGCCTCAGGACTGGAGTATAAAAATTCTACAATGTTAAAACATACAGAAGACAACATATTGGGTAAAAACACTTGAAAAGTTTCTGTACTCTTTGAATGAGGAGATTTTCTGGAGATATGTAGCAAAGTACCAAACAGGAAAACTTGCATACATACATTGAAGCCATTTTGCCCATCTTGGAAATTGAAGTTGCTGTACAAAGAATCCTGTTGGCTAGGTAGCTGCATGTTAAAACTAACATTTTGTGGATTCAGAAGTACTTAACTCTTTTATTCTGTGAATGTGTAAGATTAATTTATATGCAATACTTCCTAGTTAGTGAGAAGTCAGTGGTTTTAATTACTTAAGTCCAATAAAATAGCAGTTGTACCTGCCACATGATCTGCTCCTCTTGATGAAAACATTTTTTTAAAACTGAGCTGTGGTGTTTTCCTCACACTTAATTTCTTACCTACGTTAGTAAAATGTGCTCTCTGTGGCATCTGGCTTATTGTTCTTACCCTGTGCCAAGTTGTGTTTCATATTAAATATTCTTTTTCAAAACCAGCTGTTTTTGGAGGAGTTTCTTGCATGCTGACTCCAGCTAGCGTGCTTCGGTCTGGCAGTGTATTTGACTGTCCCTGTGAAGGGTTTCTATCTTTCTGATTCATCTACCATCTTTTGCCCTTATATTTTCTTTCAACACGGCATTGCATGCTCTCTTTAAAATAGCATGTGTTCTGGAGTGTGGGATTCACCTCATTGTAGGTGAAAATTTACTGTGCTGTGGAAATGTTAGTCCTGCCTATGCATGCTGAAAAATTGATGGGGCTACTTAGAAAATGTGATGGTGTTGGCTTTGACTAATGACAAATGAACTGTTAGAAATCAACTGATGCTTTCAGGACTCGGAAGGCATACAGGGTGCCTCCCTGAAAACCCAAAGCTGTATGTGAGGATAAGAACAGCTGTTTGAAATGTCACAGCAGTCTGGGCACTGGCCATACAAGGAGCCCTCTCCTTACAAAGATAGGTCTGTCTGATTCATGTGTTGCCTCTGTGTTAAAGTTCATGGGGCTCTTTGTCTAGATGCCTGCTACGCGTGCGTTTCATCTTGGAGGTGTTTGAAAGCTTCTCTAGATATTATTAGAGTGGTAGAAAGGAAGTGGAAAAGAGGGAAAACAGACTTACTGAATATTTCGGTGGTTGTTTGCCAAATCGCATTTTGGGATTCATTTCTATTTTAAATACTACAGTGGCTGCCAAAGCTGGCAAACTGTGATCCCCTTTGGAAGGGGGAGGAGACTTCATTACTTCTCTGCGGAGGAGGGACATCATTTTCCTGTTGCTTTGTTTTTCCTTTTGTAGTGAGCAAAGAAATTCTGGGGGAGAAAAGTAGAAAAAGCCATTTTTCAATGCTTTTCCTGAAATTTTACAAAACAATGGGTTTGATTTACACTTTAAATGTGGTTTCCTGTCTTCTCTCACATCATTTGCATACCTTTAAAAATAGTTTGGTTTAACTTTATTTTATAGGAATGTGTCCTTTCCTCAGCTAGTACTGGTCAGGGTATTGTTTCCTTGATTATTTCCAAGTGCATGTAATAAGCAAGAAGAGATCAAATTTAATCACCAAACAATTGGCCAGATTTGCAAAAAGGAAAGCTGATTAGAATCACCAAAAAAAACCCAGGCTGCACATAGAATAATATGTATGATTAAATAACTAAAGCCTACAGTTCAGGAAGATAAGATGACTGAACAGCAAAAAGAAGGGAAAAAAAACCAAACCAAACACAGGAGCCAAAAAATATCTGGGTTTTCTTCCTGCCTTTGTCATGCCTCACTTGTAGCCTTGGAAACTGAGACAAAGAGGTTAAGAAACTTGCTCATTCTTAAAATGGAGATAAGATACAATGTACAGCTTATTTTAGTCTCGCTTATTCCTCTGCAAAGTGCTGTTAAGTGAAGTGCATTGGGTTTTTTACTGTGCCTGTCTGTTTGCCTGATCCTTTGTTTGAAGCTGTCAGCCTTTCCAGGTTATTTCATCATCTGTGCTCTCGGGAGGGTGTTGGGTGTTCTGGTCAGACTAGACAATTCGTGAACTTTCAGCAGGATGCAAAATATCTCCAGTACATGAGCTCGCTGAGGAGTCAGAGCACACAGGAGATGGTTGGCTGTATGTTTTTTCAAGCAAGCTCTCGTTTTCCTCAAGGAGTATAAACCAGGAATTCAAGATTGTGGGATTAAAACATTGGAAAAGGTTCTTGGCAAATTGATCAACTGTGAAATAGTTACGAGCTCTTATTTTTTAAATCTGAAGGTGACACTTTAAAGTTGAGTTAAGCCCTGTACTTAGGGCTTTTGTTTTATAGGCTCTCTGGCTGTTCATGTGCTGTTTATATTAATGCAGCTCATTTGTAGGCAATGCAGACACTTTTAGAAATTGTAAGATTGTGGAGACATTTAATGGCTAAGGATAAATTGCACAGCTGTGGACACTATTTATACTTTTGTATATAGAAAAGAGTCTGTATGATGAAACAGGCATAGCTCAATGTTGGGAGTTATTTTTCATGTTTTTTTATCTTGGTGAGGACTTGCCAGCTTTCAGTTTTACAGGTTAAAAAGTGTTAGCATGTCCATATCCCAAGAAGAAAAAGATTCTGTGTTACCTGTTAAGAAAATAAGAGAACACTGTATATTTAAGAAAGGAGAAACAAGGTAGATGGGCTGAGGTGAAATGTTTAAAAATCTTAGTAAGAAATTCTAGAAACCCTGCATAAGATTTCTGGGCTGAGAGGAGGAGTTTCTAAATATGCAGAGGGAAACTGTAGGAATTTAAATATGATTAAAAGTAGCCAGGACTTCATAGAAGATGAAGTGAACAGTTACTCGTGTAACCAGTTAGTTTACAGGTTAAGGATCTTGAAAGCTCTGCTAAGCGTACATCCCTTCCAGAAGAAAGGAATGTCCAAGCCCACAACTTCTTGTAAAAAAGCCATTTAAAGCAATTTCCAACTTTCTAAAATATGTATGGAAAAATAATTATCATTTTAATAATTATATCTCAAGCAAAGGACCCACAAAGGGAGCAAGTTGTTTGTTCTTTGTAGATGTGTTAACGATGGGAATCTCTTAGAAGTCAACTTTAAAGGACAAAAGGACAAACACAATTATAGGATGTGTTAAATGGAAATGAGGCACTGAGACAGAAACAGCATTGCTTCAAAGATGAGAGGCTTGGATAAATTAAGAACTACCAGATACCATCTTCGAAATACTGGAATCTAATATCTCTGACAATTACTTTGGAAAAAGTTCACTGAGAGAAACCATAGGAAATTGCAGACACTATAGTTCTGTGCTCCTAGTTTGCACATAGATTGTGGATCATTTCAAGTTGACCCCCTATTTTGTATCTGAAAAATTCCATTAAATTGCTTTGTTAGTTAAGTATCTCTGAATGCTTCCACATCCTCTAGAGATCTAGTTGCAACATTGTAGTTTGTTCCCTTTTCTCCCTTAATGCTTTAAAATCCACAAGCTTGTTCTGTCTCGGATTGCTGTCCCTGATGGGAATCAGGGGATAGGTTTAGTGGGTGAATTATGAAGTAATTTGATCAAGGGCTCAGAAGATACGATCTTTCTTCTCTTTTCTTCCCTTGTAATGTCAACACTGTGGTTTTTAAAAAATAATAATTTGCACGTATGCTCTGAAATTCTGACTTTGGCTCTGACTTGTCCTAAGCTGTTACCACTTCGCTGGGGTTGATCTGATACGGGTTACTATTTGACAGCTCTTGTCCCTCTAAGAAACTAATTTCCACATTATACATTACAAAAGTTTGATCAAAAGATAAAGCTTGAACTAATAAGATGAATAATTTACTGACATCAAAGAGAAAATGGAATAGGGCAAAGCTGAGAGCCTGGAGCACTGATGTGTTCCCAAAATCTTTCCTGTGGCTGACTCTGGCTGACCACTGCGTGTGCCTCATTACCACTCCTGTTTCTAAAAATGAGACCCTTTATTAAAAAAAAAAATAATAAATATCTGGTTAATAAAGATTATTTTTTTCAGACTATCTAATGCTTTTTTAAGACTTCTATTTTTGATTCAGATATGTCTGAAATTCTTACACCTGCCAGCCACATTCCCTGAACTCCATTCTGCTCTGTATTGATGCAGACTGATAAATTCCTTCTGGACCAAGCTGGTACCCGTATCTGAGATGCAGAACAGAGCTGCAATACCTCTTAGTTGATTTCAGTACAGAGTGAAGCATGTTAGTTTACATCACTGCTAGGGATTTAAATATCTTAACTTGTTTTACTTTGCACTGGAAGGAGCTTGCACAGTCATTCACCACATTGTCACCGAGACAGCAGCTTGATGGAGCTTCACTCCATCTCACAAGAGCAAGTTTTAACTTCTTGACTGATACCTTCAGCTCACTCTCGAATTATGTATTTTTTTCCATTCTTCAGGTGACTGGTAATGTGAGAAAACAATACGTGGATGCAGTAGGAAAATCTATCAACCCACTTCTTTAAGCCAAAAGTTGCTAGGCAGAGTGAATAGCAGCTGCCTGCGCCTCCTCGTTTGACAGCCGTACCTCTGCTGCAGAGACCAGAAATGTACGTCCCTGGTAGGTTTCTACAGTTGGTTGTTTGGAAAAGAATCACTTTAATACGTTGCCATCATTTGAATGAGACTTTTTACAAGATATTTCTCTTAAATGTTTAGATGGGTTTATACATGTATGTCTGTTTCGTTACACGTTTAGCTTTTTCCACTTTGTGCATTTTAGTCCAAGAATGTGCGTTCAAGGAGATCATGGAAGATTTCTAGCTGGCTCAGCAGCCTAACGGGGCCCTGCTGTGGAAAACCTGCATCCTCTAGATTCTTTTTAAATTGCAGAGTGTTAAGTGATTTGTGATTCCAGTCTGAAAAGCCCTACCACTGCCTTAGACTTCTTGAAAGTGAGACAAATGTTTTTCTTATTACTGCCCTGTTAGAGAACCATTGTATGAAATACGCGGCAAATTTAGCTCATGACTTCACAGCAGCAGCTATTTAAGCCTCACTGTCCTTCAGGCACTTACACAAAGGCAACTGCATCAGGTCTCAGTACGATAGCAGTTTGCTTCTGCTTCCTGGGATGATAGGAAGGGTAAGATTCCTAAATGGCACAGTATAAGTTAATTTAAATGCCTTTTATTACACGAACTGTTAGCATTACCCTGGTGACTACACACAAATACATCAATAGGATAATCCACCTATAGTTGCCCGGTTCCCTGTGTTATCACATTGCAGTCTGGGCAGCTCTGACACTCAGGAACTTTTGATGGTGAGCTCATCAGTGTTTCTTGATTTACTTGCTCTGAAGTAATAAGTGTGAATATTTGTTTTGGACTTCTAGGTTTTTTTAAACAGCCCCATTTTTTTTTAATCAAGTACACAGAATGTTGCTCACTGTCTGAAAAGACTGTAATATGAAGCGTGCAGCACACAAAAGCCTGCACTGAGTGACAGAATTTAACCAAACTCGGAACTTACTAGCAAAGGAAAGGATATAAACTTATATTCTACTGGTTTCCCAGCAGTAATGAAATTGTGTGTGGTGTAGCAGTAGTTAAATGCAGACTGCACTGTTTCAAATGCAACAATAGTCTGGGCAGTCAGGCTTTTACATTCCAAAAAACTCTTCATCAGAGGAAAGAGGTTTTACAGATCACTTTGTAGAGTCTTGGCCTGGAATGATACCGGCTCAGTCCCTGTGAAGACAAAATAACTTAAATAGATGTGGAGTGGGAAATAAGTTCTTCATGGAAGTATTTCTTCCATAAGTCTCTTTATTAAATTGAGGAAAACAGAAATATACTTCTAAAGAGGTTTTTTAGTAGGAGTTTTAAAAGGAATTTGAATTAAGAAAGGATATCATTAGTGCTATAAAAGTGTAATTAAATATTTATGATACTGTAAAACCATACTTTTCCGTGTGCTTACACAAAGCCAAGTTTGGTTGGTTTTTTTTTGTGTTCCTCTTGAGTATTTCTATTCTGAGATTTGGGGTCAGGGGTAAGTGAACGAGTCTCATGTGTGTCCCAGCTATTAAGCCCTGTTTTGCCTCTTCCTGTTGTGCAATCAGTTTTCCCAGGACTTTGTCAGTCACAGCAGAGTAATGTGCATTTGCTCCCTGAACCCAGGTTAACCAGAACTCTTGGGGTATTTTATGATTCCCTTCTGGAAGGTGCCTGTAGCGTGATCATTTACAGTCTATCAGTATTCTTTGGAATCTCTTTTACCCAACGTAGAAGGCATTGAAAGAATCATTTTGAAGAACACATCATGTGGAGAGAACAGCCTTTTCTGTAGAAGGGTTGTGTAGGAGTTTAATGCCATCTCAACTTGATGACTTTCCTAGGGAAAAATGTTAAAGCTGCAGATATGAAGGAGCAAAATCTGTACTTTAATTATAGTAATATTTGGCTTTAAGCAGCCTGACTGGTTAAATCTAGATTAGGAACCAAGCCCTTCACCAGTGCTTGTTAATCCTAATGCACTGCTGTTCTGTGATACCATGGTGGTTTTCACCTGAGAATGAAAACCCCTTCTAAAGTCCAGCCAGCCTTTTAACCTGTGTTTAAAAGGAATAAACTGTGTTAAGAGCTATAAACAGATTGAGAAGAGTTTGTGCATCTTACAATTTGAAGAATCCTCCAGTTTACCTAAAAATTGATGTTGCAAGATCGGGATAAAACTTTCTTACTGCCTTGATGCTGAGCTCCTACAAACAGACGTGGAATCAAAGAGAAAAAGGAGGAGGGGGGTTGTTTTTATGACAAGTAACTATTGCCAATTAGATTTTTGGTTGCCATCAGAAAGGTGATTTCACTTAATGATTATGATAAGCTACAAATTACATACATACAGTAATGTTGCATTAAAATAGCATACCGTCAAGTCCTGTGCACCTCTCATCTTTTATCCCAAATAGCTGTTTAGCTCTCCAAAGCATCAGAAGGAAGAAAACGGGTCCTTTCAAGGTTATAGCTCGTCATGCTTGGATAATACCATTGAGAAGAGCCTAAACACAACAAATCAAAATCTGTGAAATGATGCATGGCTTCATGCTTCTGTAATTTTGAAAAAGTACATATAGATTTCCATTCTTCCATTCCAAAGAGCCCTTGAAGTATGTCAAGTATTTATAGCTTTGGATGTCTCACTTGTACATGCGGGAGTTAATGACTCACACCTTTTCCAAACAATTGAAGTGCTTCCTGAATAGTAGAGAAAACATTCCTTCCTCAGCTCAAGTTCTGATTCACATTCTGATTCACATTTGTTTGTTGTCATGTGGCAAACACCATTTGGCATGTTTACTCCTAGGTCTTAATTACCCTGCAGCAGTACTTTTCTCTTTATAGATCTTATTTCCTTTCCTTCTCTCAGCTGTAGCATGAAACAGCACCTAAATTAATCCAAAAATAATAGCCTAGTTTTTCCTTCCCTCTTCCCTCCTCTCCCCAGCTGCATGTTTCTGCCTCTTTCCCTGTCACCAGCACCTGTGGGCCCTCCACTGAACTTGATTCAACTTGTTAAAGCAACAGAAAATTAATCCAGTGAAGAAAAGATGTTTTCAGCAATAGGTTTGCTATTCAAATTGACTCGGTGAGGAGGCTCATAAACAGCAGAACCAACACAAAGGAGAGAGCCAGACTGGCACCAGGAACGTGGTAAGGGGGAGGAACCCACGCAATATCCCTGGCAGTAACAGCAAGCTGTTAATGCTGCTCAACCATAACTTTTGCTAAGAATTTAGGTTGCTTTTCTGCCCTGAAAGAGTTCATCTGGGTCAGATGAATGCAGGACTGAAGCATGTGAGAAGGTAACAGAAGATGCTCCAGGGCCGGAAGAGAAGGAAATGGCACGCTCCTTTCTGGTTGTTGCTAGCCATGTAATCCTTTAATTGTTACCTGAATCTGCACCCTCAGTCTCTGGGTAGTGTTTTGACGGAGGTATTGCACAAGCTGTCTTAAAGACTTGCCCTGCTCCTCCTGCCCCTCATCTCTCGGCTTTGTGCTACACTAGCATGTGTGCTCTTAGAGCTGTGTCAAGAAATGGGTCCCAAAAAAGCTGGGAATGTGATGAGTGATGTGTGTTTAGCTGAGTTACTGTTTACCCAAATCAGTTCAACCTGTGGCCATGCAGACAAATGTCAGCATCACCGCGAACGGGTTATGTTACGCATTTTTTTCTCTCTCCCGAGCCATCTTGGCATTCCCATCTGCTTATCCCAATTTGTTGCCACTTCATTTTTGCTGAAAACAGATTTGTAGGGGAAAGCAGGCCACGGAAACATCGTGGGTACAGTACCTGGGATGGAGGGGCAGGCAGGGAATTAGAATGGGTTATGTTAGGCATTTTTTTTTTCCTCTCCCTAGCCATCTTGGCATTCCCATCTGCTTATCCCAATTTGTTGCCACTTCATTTTTGCTGAAAACAGATTTGTAGGGGAAAGCAGGCCACGGAAACATCGTGGGTACAGTACCTGGGATGGAGGGGCAGGCAGGGAATTGGTTGGGAGGGTGAGAACACCCTGTTTTATGGCTTCCCCTTGCAGCAGCACGTGTCAGTGGACCTGAGGGAGCAGCATGGCTGGGGAGGGCTGGGTGGGGAGATGACAGTGTTCTGAGCTGAGTTTGTCACAAAGAAAATATTCGTTAGCCATACTCTCTGATTATTTTTGTACATTTCTAATGATTTTATTTGAATTAAAAGAAAAAGTTGGAGAGACAGTCAGTAATTCCTTGCTTAAAAATGCAATGAAAAATTTATAGGCTAAACGAGCATTTGTGACAAAATCTAGGATGTGGTTTAAAAGAAAGTTATTTTCAGGAGTTGGGCTTAGTGAAACAGCATGCTTTGAATTTTAAGTCCTGTGTACTGCTGTAAATGTTATCTGTCCTCTGCCGAAGAATTCCTAGCACGCTAGATCCCATCTCTCCGAGATGGTCCACTTTGCATTGGTTTTGTTACCCAATCAGTCTTCATTCTGTTCATTCCTCTGCCCTTTACTTATGCCTCTTCCTGTTTTTCCTCCTCCCCCCATATATACTTGGATGCAGTCTATTTCCCTGCATGTAGCTCTTCTATTTAAATGCACCAGTGGTACTTACACATAACTCTCCCACACCCAAACAAGGCAGATTTGTTTTCCCTTTCGATATTTTTTTGCTGTTGACTCATTACATTGATATTAGGATTAGGTTAGGGTTAGAAACCTTCTGCTTCGTGAATTTCACAAATTTCAAATTTGAACAGGCAATCGGTACTATAGGCAGTTTTGCAAAATAATCTCGCAAAAACACTGGTAGGAAACTGGCAATCTTCCTCTGCCCAAAATAAACTAATATACAAACCCAAAATTTCCCCACCACATCCTGCGCAAATGTCTATCTTCACACACAAATAAAAATATTTGAAATATTATGAGATTCCTGTGGGTTCTTTAAATGAAATTACCTTCTCTTGCTATTCCAGGTTTAAAAAAAAATAATAATTCAAAACCCAAAACGCTTTCCCTGAACTAGTCTGACTAGACCACACAGCTTGCAGTGTGCATATTATAAGGACACTGAAGGGTTGTGCTGTAATAGAGCTTATTAGAGATGTCTGGAGCGAAGCCATCTATAGACTAGACGGATTAGGAGCATGACAACTGGAAGCTGTTTCTTTCTGTCATCCTTCTCTACAGCATTTGAAAAAGAAATTGAAGTAATATCCCTCATACCTCAAAGTTGTGCCTTAAGGGAGCCATTATCTCCACTCCTCGCTATACACAGAGGCGAAATTTATTTTATAATCAAGTGTTGTTAATGCAAGAAAAAACATCTGCCTCAGTGCTGGAAAACATGCGCAGAATTTGTCTTCTGAGTATATTGCAAGTGGTGTTGCAGTTCTGGAAAAATAATTTTTGTGTTCAAGTTTTGGGGGTTTAAAATAATGCTCCTCACCATTCAAAATTTTAGGAGTTTCATCTTGATGGAATTAGGAATATGACAGAAAATATTTGCTTATTTTTGATAAATACTTGTTTATTTTTGATAAACTGACAAAACTGCTTTTTGAATACCTTCTCACTTGTACTCTTCTACTGCATATAAACAGCAGCAAAATTTGTCAAATTGTCTCTGTCAGACAATCAAATTGTCTCTGTCTTCAAAACTGGTCTTCCTCCCAGGCTGCGCTGTCCTTCAGATAATGATATTTTCAGATTATAATATTTGGAATGGTTCTTTTTTCACAAGTGAGGTTGTAACTTGTTGTAGTTGATGGTTTGTCTTGCTGGTTTTGCATTATTAATGGAAATCAGAATAAAAAGCCTGTCTGGTTCTCATACCATCAGGTTCTTATAGGGGTTTTGTCTCAAAATTGTCTTGGCAGGATTCTTTAGCGATTTCATTCTGATGTGCCAGATCTGTTCACTACATATTAACAACTATATTTGTGACAGTAAATATCTGTTGACATAATGCATTGCAGCAGTTGTATTTTCATAACTTTGGCTTTCCTTCTTGGGTTGTTACATATGCATAAAATACAATTGGGTTGTCCTAGATTCATATATTGATAACTTTAGTTACCACTTCCCTCTAGATGCTAAAATTTGGTTTAATTTTCTATTTTCCCACAAGTTCAGCTTAAATGATAGGATATGGACTCAGTGAATTTGTTTTCCTATTGACTCAGTCCAAACTCAGAGCCACATAAAAAATGACCAACATGAAATTCTACATCCTTTTTGTGAGAGTCTAAGGAAAAAAGGTACAAATTTCTCCCCAGAAGAAAACAGTTTCTTTAGGTACTAGTTGATGAATTTTGGATTTTGTTCAGAGAACTACTCAAAACTTATCTTCAAAACTGAAAGCCAACTATTAATGTGTATTGAAGAGATGAGCTGTTGCCAGGGTAAGAAAATTACTTCCATTTTTCTATTCAGGATGAAGAGACACAAAGCAAAACTGAAGTGACCAATTTAAAACAGTATGAGCATTCTCTTTTCTCTGAATTTTACTTGTGGGGGGCAATTAAGTGGTTCTGTGAGAATTTATTGAATATGTGATCTGTAAATTAAACAATTATTCTTCTGCAGATTTATCGTATTCTAAATAAATGGGGATTATTCAAAACATACCTCAACTTCTTGCGAAAGCTTGGAATAATTCTTGCAGGAAACGTGTACTTGGACCAAGCTGCCTAATGAACTAGATTGTGTTTGATATCCACATGCCAAATTTAAATAAATATTTTACAGTTATGGATCAGGTATCCATTAGGGTATACAGTAATGGGTCTGGTATCTGTTCAGATGGAGCTTTTGTGCTGTTGATTATCCTTTTGGGATTCATGGGGAAATGGAAGTGCTTGAGGTCACTGGAAAATTTTAAGTGGAAGATAAGACTTGGGTTGGAAATGAACACATCTATTTGTTCATGTTTAGAAAAGGTGGATAGAAGTTTTTGCAGTGAAAAATGTCAGTTTCATGACCAAAACGATTCACAAAAAAATTTCCCTAAACTACTTTACACATACGTTTTTTTCTCCCGAGTTGAAATATATTTTATTGAACCTTTCAACTTTGAATCGCTTGGCATGGTGGTATTGCTTGGCATAAGCACAGAACTGAAAAATGCTGTGGAATATTTAATTTCTTTGAAAAGAAGTTTTTGCTCTCAGCCTAATAACTTGCAAAAAAGACAAAATGACATGCTAGCAAATGAAAGTTGCCTCTTCTGCATAATCTTGGAGTAATATTAAAAGCATGAAGCTGTTTACAAGTGACCATCCCCGAGGTGCTGAACCGTGGTTGGGCAGATGCAGTTTCTTGATTGTGTTAAGCTGATCTTGGGCAGTGCTGCCAAAGAGAGGGGGTCTCAGCAGCATTAGCACTTGTGCAGATGTGACCAGCTGAATCAAGTTCCTAATCTGGATGGAAGTTTCCTCATGTGGGGGATTAGTTTCCAGCCAGATTAGGAACTGCACCTATCCAGCTGATTACACAAGCCAGGAGCACTTTCATCAGCTCCAACTGGGAACGCTTGGCCAAAGAAGTGGAGAGATAGTCCCTTCAACCAAAACTGCAGATTTTTATCTTCTTATGCAGATTGTAAATCTGCACCTTAAGCGATGTTTTGTTAACATGCTGATGGGCTCAGAAAGGCTCTGCTGTTTGCATACTGTTTAAAGAAAAAGACAAGGACCCAAAAGCTTGTTGCTTTAAACATATTTGAGTATGCGGTAATAGATCATTTTGAAAGTAGGCTTTTTACTGAATAAATTTGGGTATTTCAGAGCAGAAAACCCTATAAACATGTTTTGTACTTTGCAGGCTAAAAAAAGGCTCTGCCGTTCATGTTTTCTACACTGCTGTAATCATACTATGTAAATTTCACTCAATTTTTAGCTTCAGATTAAAACTTTGGTACAGATGTCAAGACTCATATGATACTAGGGATTAGAGATGTCAGTATAACACAGTGAGCTGAAATACAGTGGATTAAACTGTAATTTTGTTTTCAGAGTTCCATTTATTTTATTTATTTTAGCTAGATTGGTATACCTTAAGATCTAATCTGTCATTCTATTTTCTTCCCTTCCATTTCGGTTGATTGTTCAGGTTCATCTTAGAGGCCTTATCTCAAGGAGCGCATGGGGAGGGAGGTGCTGAGATGCTGATCATAGTGGCACCTCTCCATGAGCTGTAAGGCTGTTTCCTGGCTGGTATAATTTCAAGATCAGTTTTTTAAAATTGCCCTGGTTTCTGTTCCTCGTTCCTTAGCAAAGCGCTGCTCAGGCTGGATTGGCATGGAATGGTTTTGGCTCAGCTGTTTTTGCTACTTGGCATTTCTTCTTGCCATGGCAAGAAGGTCTCAGCATTCGCTTGCTGTGCTAAATAATTGAGATTATAAAGGCACTGAGTACTTGCTCCATCATGTTTTGGGGCAGACTAATGTGCATATTGCTGTGTGGCTGATTAAAAAAAAAATGTTTAAGTTGTCACCGAGGTAGACTAGGGACATCGAAAGACCGTGTCCTTTTGGTTCTTCCTTAAGTCCTTACTGTTACTTATGCATCAAATATTTATAGTTTTAATGTGCAAAACACTGTCTTGTCCTGTTGAATGTCATTCAGTATTTTTCACTAGGGATTGGTAGAAAGACATTTTTTAAATGTTAAACCTACAACAGGTAATGAATCTTTTATTAGTAATACTGATTTTAATCTCTAGCCCCTTTGAGAAAAGCTATCTCATGGGTCTTGAGTAAATGATAAAGCTGAGATAGTGAATAGTTTGCTTTAATGAATCCAATTGTGAAATAAATTTTGCCCTCTGAACTCCAGTACATTTTTCCCCCATAGTAGCTGCTCTTCAAGATGATTTATTTTTTCCTTGCTTGTGATGCACTTCTAGTCAAAGGTCTTCTCTGGACCATGTCCATCTACAATCTTTATTGCCATCAACTGCCATCCTCCTCATCCTACAAGTCACACTTCAGGTAGCACAGTGTAGATAACATCTAACACACAGCAACTCCAGCCCGGCCTCAGGTAGGAGCTTGAACACAGTAATTATTTGGTTTTAGCCTTTAGTGAGCTTTTTCACTAGAATACCAGGAAGGAAAGGAGCTACCTATAGCTAGCAGACAGATCCAAACTGAGCATATTTCATAGATCAAATACTTTTTTAATTTTCAAATTTTACTGGAATAACAACTCATGTTAAGGTTTAAACATTGATGGTTTTGAATGCTTGGGAAAGGTGTGTGGTTTCATGCTGTAGAGAGAGGCAGAGGATGGTAGCAGTGTGCTTTTTCTTCCTCTAAAAATAGCCGTACAGGATTTCCCTAGGAGCTTGCCCAAATACATATCCACAGAGAAGTAAGTGTCTGCGATATGGAGTGATGAGAATTTAAACAGAACATTGGTAGCTTGTTAAAAATCTCCTCGGGAGAGTGTAGTAATTTTATGTTTCAGTGAGATCTTTAGGTTGTTGGTTGCTGCAGTGCTTCTGATTCTTACTCTGAACGTGTGAAGAAAATAATGCTGAATTGTGACAGTGTACCCCAGTTTTAAAAGGATGTCCTGCTTAAGGGAATATTCATCGAGCTTAATAAAGTATTATTCAGCTTTAAGGTTTATTTGTGGAGATTTGAATTCAGGAAATGGCATTGTTACGCAAGAACTGGAGCAGCTGAAAGGAAAGGAGATTAATATACTAAGACTTGGAAGGGGAAGCTGAGGTTGGAGGATTTTGTTAGCTCAGGCACTGATTTTCATATTTCACTAAGAAACTTTCTGTAAAACTTTCTCTTTTTTTTCTTTGAAGTTAAGTAGGGATTCAGGATCAAAAAGATGCTATTCATTCATATAAACTGAAGATGTTTCAAATATTTGTGCAGAAATTGTCCCGCTTATCGAGGAGGTCTGGGCATGCTTCACTCCAGGAGTTTCTTTCCAGGGACTCATTAAAATGAATGCAGAAGTAGTATCAGATCGTTTTTATTCAGCTACATTATTAACAAAATGGAAAGTTGGAGTGATTAAGCCATGAAACTGTAACTGTCCCTCAGGAACACCTCAACAATTGTGCTGCAGAGTGTTTCCTATTTGATTTCAGTGCTTTCTTCAACAGAGGAAAGAGGGACCAGTACTAAGATGAGCTTTTGTGTTCCCACAGATAGAAAGACTGGCATTTGCAGGAGAGTTTACATTATGTGTTATGTTTAAAGTAGAGAATTTAAGATCAGGGTTTTTTTTTCATAAAAAACTTTCATTGCTGTATACAACTAAGATGAGCTTTTGTGTTCCCACAGATAGAAAGACTGGCATTTGCAGGAGAGTTTACATTATGTGTTATGTTTAAAGTAGAGAATTTAACATCAGGGTTATTTTCATAAAAAACTTTCATTGCTGTATACAGTAACAGCAAATCATAAAAAATAGAATGTCAAACTTTTGTAAGATTTTGTGCCATAAATTAGACCACAAAATACCGTATCAAATTCCACGATAAAAGACCCAATATCTCACATATCTCACTTTCTTTTGCTACTGAGAAAAGTGTAGCATTACATCTTTGATGTTATGTTCGTTTTTCACTGGGGGAGAAAAATCTCTTTGAACAGAGGAATGGGTTATAAAGGAGTAAAAATAGAGAAAATTAATCTATAGGGATGAAGTAACTTAAGATCCTCAGGGAGTACATACCTTACCCTGTTAAAAAAACCAACACAAAACCAACCACTACGACACAAAAAATTCCCACCATTTTGGAAAGAAAAATACAGATTGCCAATAATTTAATGAAGAAAATATCTAATGAAGGAAATATAATAGAACTGTGGAACTGACCTGAAAGCCAGTTGAAAAAGTAATTTGTACACAAATCTTTCTCACCTTTCTCTACAAGAAAGCATGGGACTCTTCGGGGGTAACTTATATCCTGTATTCTATATGTACCTTGTAAATTAATGTTTCTCTGCTGTGACTTTCTAGCCAATAAATGTGAATTCTGAACCCTATTTTCCACTGCGGGTTTTTTGGCATTCTTAGCTTGGCAGTTCCTAGAAGGCAGCTGAAAGCACAGTGACCCGTGTCATTTATAACAGCAGCATCTTGGTAGCCTTTGAAATACTTGAGCTGTAAAGCTGTGCCTTTTGTGTGTGGTCTGTAGTCAAAATGTTCTGACCTGTTACGGAGGAGAAAGTTGTTCTAAAACTTTTAGTGTCTGAGATGAGGAGAGGAGCACATGTGAAAAATAAGGTTCATAACTGCACAACTCCCTTCTGAGTAATTTGCAAGCTGGGAAGGTGAAATGTTAGATACTCTGGTGCATGCTCAGACTCTGCTCCATGGAAGTGCATATGGTTTGTGTCTGCCTTAGCTGCATATAAGGCCAAATAGCTGGTGCATGTGGGCCATTACTGTGTTTTGGGTAGTGCCTAACTTTAAGATTTTTAAATCAAAATTACTCAGGGCTGAGACTTTGATGTAAAAAAAAAAAAAAAAAAAAAAAAACCCAAAACTTTGGGAAATATTGATTTACGAAAATTCAGGATAGCATTCATGTGCATAAACAGGCATCTTTAAAGTCTTAACACAGAACATTTCTAACTTGCAGATAACTGATCTTTAAAGATAACAATCTGTGGAAACAACAAATGGGTAAAGGCAGCTCATCTTAATAGCCTAATTAAAAAAGAGCATTTCTAGGCTAAAACTTTAATAATTGTAATTCCAAGAAAAGCAATGATATTTTTTGCTCGTTCTAACTCCATTGCCCTTAAATAATACTTCTTGGTTTTCTCCTGTTCCTTCTTTAGAAGCGTGTGTTTCTTTTGGCAGGTAGGTATGCTAGAAAGCTCAGGATGGTTTGGTTATTTTGGAGGAGCTGGAGCTGTTTGAGAAGATAGGAATTTCTGTTTAGAATGGAAAACTGATCCTAATGGTCTCTTTGGAGACAGAATGGTCTTTCAAAAATTAAAAAAATCACTTTTCTGTGGAAAAAAGGTTTGAAACTGAAATACAGTGTGTGCTGAATGTGTATCCAGATAAATTCCAGTAGTTACTGCTCTCAGTGTACTACTTTTGATTAAAAGTAACCTTAAAGATTTCTTCGTGTTGAAAAAACCAAGGCTTGTTCATCTGGCAATACTTGCTTTTCTTATGGTATTGACACTTCAGCAGCTGTACAGCCTAAGTTTGTCCGTCCGTCTGTCCATGAGGAATGACAGGATGATGTCCCAGCTGAGCGGTGGGGAGCACTGGTGGGAGCCTGGCTTCCAGGTACTGGGAGCCTCTGACACGCTCCAAGTCATCCTGAGCTACATGGGGCAGAGGGCACGTAAGAGGGGACATTCTGGATGAGCAAATGTAGGTGGAGCTGCTGGTTTACAGACAACGAGGAATGGAGGTTGGTAACTTTTTTAAAAATAATGATGTTTAATTAGCCAGAATTGTGTGGGTCAGGGAGTGGCACTTGTAGGCTCAGACATGCAGTTGTGTTGGACTGGCAAATTAACATATACAAGTTTTTATTTTGTAGCAATTAAGATTTTATGCATCATGAACTTGATACAACCTCATAAAAGCCAGAAGGAAAAACTGTATTTCTTAACAGGACATCTTTTGATTTTCCTTCCATGAACACAAGTTGGTAATAGTTAATCTTTAACATGTCCCAGAGCATGCACTGAAATAATAATTTTGCCCCATCAAATCACTTCTCTTCTAAGATGTTTTTCTTAACTGCCTGGAATTAGTTGGTCTGAGTTTAATTGGGTTTAAGTGGATACAAAGTTGCTAAAAGAAAATTTAAATAGGTTTTACCTATTCATTAATCTGTGTGTCCTGTTTCAAAAGATGATGCGATACAAAACCTCAGTAAAAACTACCTGTTTACAGGAAGATAACCATTATTCTTTTCACAATCTGCATCAATACTGACTATTTTAAAGAATTTCTGGTTATACTTTCCCTGGTTTATTTCAAGTTCCTTCTGTTTTATAATTTTTAAGTGGCCTTTTTTTTCTCGTTGTAGCCTCAAAATGTTATCAAATAGCCTGATCAGCTGGAACACTCCTTGTGTTAGGACATGCTGTTTAAGGGCCTTAAGTGGTAGGTGAACCTTAGTGTGGTAAAAGCCAAGTTTAAGAAAGAGCAAGTGTCATACACAATTAGCTTTGAAAAGGCAGTGGAGTGCTGTGGTTCACTGTTTCTAATATAAAGTGATGTGAGTAAAGGGGTGCTTTATAAAAAGGAAATTGCAGTTAAGGAAATAACACGTTCCTTAATTACTGCCATTTCGGAATGATCTACAGTAAAATGGTGTTCTATGTCCTGCTTTTTGAAGGAATATAGCAGGTTTGGGCTCTAAGGCACATCTGGTTTTGAAGCATTTTTCTCCTGTATCACACAGTAATTCTGCTCATTGATTTTGTTTGATTTTGTAGGTGGAAGGGAGATCTTGCTAGTTATGTAGATAAGGAAGGGAAGTTCATATAAAGTAGTTCCTATAAAATGTCTGGAAAAAATCCCCATCCATGACCTATGGATTTAAGTGCATATGATTGATCTAAATGGTGTGAGAAATGAGGTGGAGCACCTGAAGCTCCCCAGCTCCTGTCCTAGGCCTGGGGAACCAAGGTGGTGGGAGAACCCAG